>NC_048598.1:56727616-56832652 GCF_003668045.3 Cricetulus griseus
GCAAAATAAATAACACTTATGATGATGATGATGATGATGATGATGATGATGATGATGATGGGGAGGGGAAGAGAACGAGGAGGAGGGTTAAAAGACAGGGAGGAGGGGGGAGGAGAAAAAGAGGAAGAACAACAAGCTCAAAGCAACTGAAATTATGTAACAGCCACAGTAAAGGAAGCACTGCTGAGGCTGAGGGAATCCTCTCAGGTTGAGCAAATTGAATCTTCACAAAAGACACACACACACACACACACACACACACACACACACACACACACACCCTACTACCATCAGACTGTGCAAGTGTGAGGGAGACAACTGTTGCATTAGCCCTATAAGGAGATTTTTAAAGGAGGTAGGTAGATGCAGATGCTAGAAAGTGAGTAGGGGTTGGGAAGGGAAAGTGTTTCTGCATATAAAATACTGTGTATGAGGAATTATGAAATGCACTGCCAACTGGGGAAAAAAGCCACATTTGAATACTAGATAAGGTCTCAAATACTAATGGTTTAACCTTGTTCCTCTTACTAAAGTGTAAACCAGCAATCTCAGGGGATCCAGACAACAAGTTGGAAGTACCATGCAGTGTGAGATCATATAAGTTGGTCTCTTGGAATATTATGAAAATGACAAGGTTATGAGGACTTTAACATATTAGAAAAATGACCATTGTATAAGAGGGCAGGGGGGAATTCTGCCTTGATAGTTTGACAGCTCAAAGGAACATCCATTTCCCCTAATTCAATTTTTGTTTCCTTTAGCTAAATGTTTCCTTTATTTACCACCCCCTCTCCAAATCAAATAGAAGCATGAACTCATTAATTCTAAATATAACTGGAGCTGAACAAAATATCTTTTTCACAGGCATGAGCATTCTCCAGGTAGCTGTGCCCTGCTCCCAGCAGTGAGCTCAGCATCCTTGATTACTCCACAGATGAAAGCATGTGGTGAGAGAGTGGCAGCCAAACCCACAGAGGCCACAAAGCCCCCAGCATGACAGGAAGCTAAGCTTAGAGTCCCTGGAGTCTGCTCCCAGCCCCACATCAGAGCACTGGAGAAGAAAGCAAATCTGGAGAAACTGCATAAAGGAAATCTCATCAGCCACAGGAAAGGGCAGGAGAAACTAGAGAATTTCTCAGGAAGAGTGAGAACCTTCATTTTAATTGTGCCAAGAAAAGGCTATTCTAGTATTGTAATCCCAGTACCCTCCTCAATTATAATCTTGGTGTGTGTGTGTGTGTGTGTGTGTGTGTGTGTGTGTGTGTGTAGCATGTTTGATGAGCACCACACACACACACACACACACACACACACACACAAATTAATAAATAAAAACAAATTAAACCCTAGAAATTTAAATCAAATAGGGCTTGTACATAGCTCAGTAGTAAAAGTGTCTGCGAACAGGAAGCCCACTACTAAATTGAGCTGAGAGAAAATGCAGATTATTACATATCCCACTCCAGCACATAAAGATAAAAGAAACATGTAGAAGGAAATGAGAAGATTGTCTCTGTGATAGGCCACAGTTACTGGCTGAGAGACCAAGTATCTTAGAAGAGAGGCAGATAGAGAGGTACTAACAAGGACAGAAGCACTCTCCCAAGTTGGCCAAACTGGCCCATCCTGTCTAGCACAGCCACACAAGGTGATGAACCCCAGATTTTGAACACTATTGTGCTCTTTTAATCCTACCTGACCTGACCCCAACCATCACATCCTTCACCAATGCCCATTTCTGTCTAGCCATGGCCTAGTCCTAACTATCTACTAAAGGCCAGAAAAAGAGAGGAGCCCTTCTTGTGTGGAGACAGGAATGATGGAGAGGCAACACAATAGCATAGTGTTGCCTATGCCACAGCACCTATGCTTTCTTTGAGAGTTTACATAAAAAAAGCCAAGGTATTCTCCAAATGATAGGAATGCTTTGCTCCCTTATATTGAATCAGACCTGGGTTCCTTATAAGGTTGGGGACAGGAACTGCCCCACTCAGTAAATTAACAGCTATGGCTGAGAAACAGCAATACAATTTTTCACATGGTCTTAGTTCTACCAAGAGTATTAATTATTCATCATATCACTGTCCCTTTAGAAAGAGATGGCTAAAACAGTACTAGAAACAAAAAGGCTTTCTAACTTTGATAACTACTCGGTAAGATCCTGTCAAGATGCAATAATCACATATCCCTACCTGTCTGACAGAGACAAACATTCTCCAGGACCTGCAGTATGATGAACAGAGGCAGGCATAAAACTGCTACCGCCTGCCCAGTCAGCCTCATGGACCACATTCCTCTTATTCTACTTTCCCTTTAGAATACATAGCACCAGACTTCTTTCCTAAAAAGTCAGAAAAGACTCTGGTGTGGACATACGTTTAAGGCTGGTACCTGTAGGAGGGCGTGATGCATTGTCACCTCCAGCTCAGCTAAAACATGAGCTGCATCCTCGCTGTCTTCTTGAACCTCCAAGTCCTCCTCAGGGATGGTCTCCCAGTTGTTCTGGTGTGCAGCCAGCGTGTGTACTAGTTCATACTGACCGGGGAGTGCCAGACTGACCCGAGTCTGAGTCCCGTAGGTGAAGCGGAGGCGCCGGAGCTTACAGCTCTCATCACTGTCCAGCTTGATGGTGGGAAGCACCTGCACCCCCAAAAGCAGGTTCAACAGCTGGCACTTGGCGTTACAGTCCTGGCCGAGGATCAATATACAGGGAAGGCAGTCCACAACCTGCTGGAGATACTTCTCTTCCTTAGGTGGGAAGGAAATGCAGCTCAGCTGGCCTGGTTGGGGAATGAGGAGAGTGGAGCAAAAAGAAGTAGGTAAGAGAGGGGAGTAGAGAGTGACTTCCAGAGACTCCACTAGAAAGGCACAGTCCTAGAGGGAAATTTCCAGGAAACTTCTGGTTAAAAGAGGTACCGGAAAATGCACAAGTCAGAAAATGTCCTTCCAATGTCAAATGTCCATCTGGCTAGCTAATCACAGAAACAGAAGGTGACAGTGAACTGACAGTCCCTCCTCCTTTGTACAGTGGAGGGACAGCTTACAAGGATTCCATCACAAACACAAGATCATTAGATGGCAATAACTATGGTCTGAGTCCAAGTAGAAACTATCTGTATCAAATTAAAACCTTCCTCTGCTGGAAGCCAGTCTGGTCTACAGAGAGAGTTCCAGAACAACCTGCAAAGCTACACAGAGTCCCCCAAAAAAAACTTCCTCTGGCAGAAAGTGAAATACTTGAATGCACAGCCCCTTTAAATTCCTACCCAATGCTGTTTTAGCTTATGCTCCTCATTTAAACTTATTTTATGCCTCAATGCTGATAGATACACACATGGTGGGAGGCAGTAAAAACCTCTGCAAGATGACATGAGCTCAAAAGCATTTTCCAGTTCATCACCCTGACAGCCAATGACAGCACCCAGCTGCCAAGTTTTCTTGAGATACGGGATGCTTAATCAAGATCTATATTCCCTAATCAACTCATAGTCTTTCTGTTAATGGCTGACAAGACCATGAGTAAGACAAAGGGACAACACTGCCCAGCAGGATAAAATCTAGGCAAATCTAAGAGATGTAATCTCAAAAATAATCTTCTTTGAGGATACCACCATTAACCTAAAGAGCTCACTTCCTCAAACAGATTTCAGAAGAGTTGTCCAGACCCAAAGGCTTTTAAGCCTGTTTGGAAAAGAGTATGGAACTGGTTTCTGGAAATGCTCAAGGAAGAATTCTCTGGCTCTCAAACTGCTTCAGCAGTGGGGTCTGCCACCATCTAAAATTTGGGAAAGCCAATCTTTGAGCCAAACACACACGTCATAATTGAAGCTTAAAGTGATAATACTGAGATACTCTTTGACTTAGTCACCTAACAATATATTATATCAAACCACTTGTGGTATTGTTTTGTTCATGAGGCAAGAGGCCTGACTCACTGAAAAGGTAGTTTTTCAGAATGTACCTGCCTTATGCTCCCTTACCCTCCACAAGTAGCATCACAAGAAAGGTTCAAGAGTCCCTCTGTATTTATTATGCTCCTCTGTTTCATGTCCAGCTATGAGTGCAGCATCCTGGCCTCAGCACATATATTAGCACACTAGAAACGGGAAACCTACTTTCCTGGGGAAGAGACAGTTCCTCTGAAAGCCTAGAGAACATCTCCTGAGTACCTGTTTCTGTGCCAGCTGTCTAAGAAGCACAGGAGTGGACAACACCAGGCTGCTCACTGGTCTAACCTTGGCCTACACTCTAAACCAGGAAGGAACAAACAATGGTCTGTGTGACTACTTAGCAAAGAGCAATGGGCAAGTCCTGAGTCCTGTGTCCCTTTGTTCACTATATACTATATAGACCATACAAAGTGGAAGTTCTCCTATTAATAACTGCTTCTAAGAGTCAAAGCATGAAGAACCTTACTATTTTTCTGCATCCTCAGCACCCAACACAATGGCTGACAGCATTTGAAAATTATGTATTTGTTCTGTGTAAGAATTAATTGGATGTGAAGAGCTGTCTACAGAAGTGACTCTACTACGTCTTCAAAGCACAGTATTGTGATGAAGTTTCAAGGGAGCTATCATTCCTAAAATGCTCTATCGTTACACAGGGAGTAGCTGTGAAGAAAACAGAGTCACAGAATTTGAAAGGAAGATGTCGGCTAGCCTGCCTTCACTCTCCGACATGTCCCCATTTCCTCTTTTCCTAGCCCTTCCCAGTCTCTTACCTAAGCGACTGTTCGCACTGACAGCCTTGACTTTACTATCATAAAGGCAGTTTTATAAGTAAAACAAAGCAACAGCCCTAAGTTCTGCCACTGCTGCTCCCTCTAGCAGAGTGGGTAATAAAGAAAACCCACTGAGTCTCTTCAGGATACCACCCCTGACACAAAGTATCAGCAACAGGAAAGCCAATAAAGCATGCTGCATCAGCCAAAACCACAGACACACCCCATTATTCATCTGACCCAAATCATCACCTTCCCATGTTCCATCTCTCCTACAAAAATAGTCTGCAGAAACGAGCTGCTCCAGTCAAAGCAGCCAAAACTAGTGCAATGGCAAGGGGGCTGAGGTTGAGCCCAGTTCTGCTTCCTGTTTGCAGGCACTCTGCCAGGATTCCATGTGCAACCAACTGATCTAGGAAGGCCTTTATCACCAGCACTGCTCCCTTGTTTTTCAACAAATCACTATCCAGCCCTCTACTTCTCCCATGAGGCTTTAGCTTTTCCACTGATCTTCAACATGTCTGTAAGATTTGAATAAGTGCACAAGAGAAATGAAGCCAAAAGCAGACAGGATGATCCTTTTCTGGACACCTTCGTGACAAGGAGCGCAGCTGGCAATGGGAACAGCCCTGAGGTGATTTTCTGATCCTGGCAGTCTAATGGCCCTTTCTGACACTTACTCTGCTCATCCATGAACTGACATAGTTAGACCATCTTTAATACTGTTTTTGGCTCTAAATTCTCATTTTAAATCATCTGGTTGTTATTAATGCTATTCTGAGATAGGGTCTATATAGACCTAGTTAGCCTGGGTACTAAGTAGATAAGGCTGGCCTCAGAGATCCACCTGCCTGATTCCTAAAGGTGTGTGTGACCATGCCTGGCTGTTTTTATTTTTAGATTGTATATGAATTTACTTATGCTAGCTCCTCCTGAACTACTCACTATTAAGTACAGATCAAAGGTGACTAAACAAGCCATGGGCTCTTAGAACCTACAATGCAGTCTTAGAAAGCTCTGAAGAAGAGATTAAAAGCTGCATCTGACACTGGAGGGAGGAAGGAAGCCTGCTCCTGAGCTGCAGCAGCTGCCTCGAAGACAGCTAAAGGACTTTTAAGTTAATCCGGTTTTCTTTGGTAATTAATACAGCAGCATCTGCATATGGGCTGCCAGAAGGTAACAGTGGGGCTTCTCAGCTGGTGCACATTAACCCTGCCAACTCTGACTGCAGGGAAACTCAAATCAAACTGTCCTAAACGCAAACCAAGGCTCACTCTCTCTGTCTTTCCTCATGGTGGTTGTTCTTAAATACAGTTATCTTGACTGAACTTCCTTCTAACAAAGGTTTCAGGTTCGGAGGAGGAAGCACAAACAAAAGAGAAAGCCATTGTATTTACTTGTCCTAGACAGTATGTTTGGTTCCCTTTCTATACACTGGTCTCTATTTGCCTCATCTCAGTGTACCTGATTCTATCAGATAACATCTGTCCTCCTTTATAAATTAGGAAGTAGCCTCAAAACAAAAATCCAGAGCAGCCCAGGTTTCTCCACTTACCTTTACCTAAGGACCTAAAACAGCTGTGCAGAGCTGTGCCTTGGTCTCAGCAGTGATACGAGGCAATGCCCCCACCACACCATTTCCCAGCTGGTGTCATTCTCCACAGCGGTCTCTTCTTCACCAAACCTAAGCCTGCAATCACCTTCCCTGGATTTGGGGGGGGGGGTCATCGTTTATGTGGCTCCAAGCTCATAAAACTTTACTCCATCACTGTGCTTTGCCTGTTAACCTGGTTTTGCTACAGGAGATTGGGTTTTGACCTTGAGATGGAAAAGGAAAGGCACCACACCTCAAGAGTGACTGACAAGGACTTCAGAGTTCATTCAGGTCTTAATCCAGCTGGTACCCAAGCACATTTCCTTCCCTGGGCTTTTTGTTGGCTTTGTTTGTTTGTTTGTTTGTTTGTTTGTTTGTTTGTTTGAGGCAGGGTCTCATTCTGTGGCTTGGGCTGGCCCCCTGCCTCTACCTTCCTACTGTTGGGATTGCAAGTGTATGTTACCACAACCATCCTTCAGGGTTTTTTGTTTGTTTGTTTGTCTGTTTCTCATTTTTAAATTAACTTCTCTACATACTAAGTGATTTTGTGGCAAGCTACCATAAGTCCTGTCTAAAAGCAAATAAAACAGATTCTATAGTTAACCGAAAGGAACTGTGACACAAACATACATTTCCAAAAAAGTAGTGAAATTTTACTTTCCATTAGCTACATGTGCCAAGAGTAGAGAGGTAAGGATCAATCTGAAGTTGAAAAAGAAATGCTACACAGTCTTTCTACTACAATCAATTCCACTACAAATTTTGAAGTATTGAACTTGGAACAAAATTCCCAGGAGCCGAGAGAAAAATGTCTAGATAAGAAACATATTTATCATTTCCAAAGGACTCTCTGAGCATCCCCAAAACATAAACAATTCTGAATGATACAGGAGACATATGTCCAAACATCATCCCTTCCACCAGAGTTCCTTGTCCTACTTGGTCCCAAAGATTCTAAAACTCAAGACAAGGAACTGTAATGGAAGAGATGGTGTTTGGAAATGAAAACCTGAAATGTATTCAGGTAACCGATATTGGTGGGGTTTTTTTGGTTTGGGGTTTTTTTGTTTGTTTGTTTTGTGTTTTAGTTTGGTTTGGTTTGGTTTGGTTTTTTTGAGACAGGGTTTCCCTGTGTAGCTTTGGATTCTGTCCTGGAACTAGAACTAGGTCTTGTAGACCAGGCTGGTCTCAAACTCACAGAGATGCACCTGCCTCTGTCTCCCAAGTGCTGGGATTAAAGGCGTGAGCCACAGCAGCAACCAATGTTCTTATTGCAAGCTCAAGTCCAGCTGCTGGAGTATGGCTAAAGTTACTTTGTGTGGTAGCCCTGGGAACATCTCCATATTTTAAAAAATCATAAGAGGTTGTTCTGGACTGGAAAAAGAGGGAGACCTCCATAGTAGCTGGTACCCCAGAGCCTGTGAAAAGATGAAGACACTCAGCAGCCTGCCAACAAGTTCCTTCCTGAGTGAAAGTGCTTCTGACACCATCAGGGTGCACAGGGAACAGAAACACAACAGGCAGCTGAGGCTGTCATTATGGGATGCAGAAACAGAAGCAATTCCTCGAAGGAAGTGAGGCCTATGCATCACAAAGGCCTTAAGTTCTACCATTTGTAAGAAAGCATATTAACCATTAGGAATGATTCAGAGGTGAAGACATACCAAAAGGACACTGGAACCACCCTGAAAGGTGTCTACTAACCAAATAAGATAATTTAATCATAAAATAAAAAATACTAAAAGTTATGACCCACTCAAAAAACAAATGCCCAAATGCAAGTCCACAGTGATAAAAAATAAAGCAAACTGTCTTTAGAATAGCAACAAGACAGAAAGAATGACAGATATGAAAACTATCACTGAGCAGTGAAGACTGTCAGTGGATGTTATGCTAGAGCAGTGGTTCTCAGTCTTCCTAATGCTGAGACCCTTTAATACAGTTCCTCATGTTGTGGTGACCCCCAACCATAAAACTATTTCATTGCTACTTCATAACTGTAATTTTGCTACTGTTATGAATCATAATGTAAATATTTGTGTTTTCCAATAGTCTTTTTTTAAAGATTTTATTTATTTAAAAGATTATTATTTATTTATGCATACAATATTCTGCTTCCATGTATATCTGCACACCAGAAGAGGGCACCAGATCTCATAACGGATGGTTGTGAGCCACCATGTGGTTGCTGGGAATTGAACTCAGGACCTCTGGAAGAGCAGGCAGTGCTCTTAACCTCTGAGCCATCTCACCAGCTCCTCCAATGGTCTTCAGAGACCCCAATGAAAGGGTTATTCAACCCCCTACAGGTTGAAAAACACTGGTCTACAGAAAGAACGGGTTTTGAGGAACAAGCTAGCAGTAAAGTCTGAGAGCCTATTTGCGGTGATATCTTTCTTGCTTTTACACATATTCCCACAAAAGATTAAGCCAAGGGAGAAATGAAGTTAAAGTGGAGATATTGAGAGGATACCCACCTAATTAGTGATGTAGCTTAACATCTCCAGAGCCTGTGCTCTGTGAGGTGATAGTGTCATGTCAGTTCTCTGAAATTCTTGAGGGCTCATGACTGAGTCTAGTCATTCTACAATAGGTAAGGCCTGTTCTTTTAACTGGTCACAGACACAGATGTCAGGGAAAGGTAAGGAGACTGCTCCTAAGGGAGTCTGGAGAGGGGCGATAACTAAATGCACCACATGTTCAAGGGAAATGCCAGGGACATGTGTTGGGACAGTCAGCAAGCTCGAAGTGGCCAAAGACTGGATGGCAGTGAACCCATACTGACTTCCTGATCTGGAGAGCAGCAGAGTATGTGGAATTGTGTCCTTGTCTGCGAACTGCACGCTGGAGTCTTCAGAGATGAGACAACCTGTCTGCAAAGGCTCTGAACAGATGAGACATAACATAGAGGACATAGGTCAACTAGGAAACACCAACGACTGGTAAACTCTAATCAACAAATGAGCTCTTTGCATGCTTTTGAAACTGTTCATGTGTCTTTGAAATTATTTCAAAATAATTTGTTTTTGTTGGTGTTGTTTGTTTGTTTGGGTTTTTTTGTTTTTTTGGGTTTTTTTTTTGTTTTTTGTTTTTTGTTTTTGTATAGCTCTGGCTGTAATGGAACTCACTCAGTAGACCAGGCTGGCCTTGAACTCACAGAGATCCACCTGCCTCTGCCTCTGCCTCCGGAGTGTTGGGATTAAAGGTATGCACCATCACCACTAGGCTTCAAAATACTTTTTTTTTTTTAATGACCCAAAACTCAGATCTAGATCTCAGGAAATAAAGAGACCAAGAGACAAACTCTGACCCTACAAGGAAAGAAAATGTCAGATACAGAAACAACAGGACTTGGTATATTTTTTAAACAACTTAATAGGAGTTCCTTCCTTGTCCTCACTGATGTCCTGCACAAATCTTTCCATCTCTTGGATCTTCCTCTTGGAGGAAGAGGGTGCTTTCAGGGCACTAAGTACTTCAGAATGAAATTTAGAATTTAGATCCACAAGCTGAGGCAGTGGTACTCCAACAGACCTGCTTACAAGTCCATTAATGAAGAAGCCCGAAGAGAAGTTGGACCCTACAGTGCCCGCAAGGGGCCCTCCTGTTCACTGGGAAGTAGAGGAGACATCGTCATGTTTGAGGAGTGCAGGCATCCTCCTTCCTGCCCAAATTAGCTTTAGTCTATACTGATAAGACCACTTTTCCAAGGTAGGTTGGTAGGAATTCTCTGTCTCTCCATGGAATATGCATGAAAGAACATGTCAGTTGTTCTTCGAAGACAGTGAACTCAACCTTCTCTAGAGGGTCCTTGTATGCCAGACCCAAGAACGACTTTGCTTCCACTGGCTGTTCTTCTCCACATCCTTCCTGTACTCACCTGTCTTCACAACTTCAAAGCTAAAGTCTCTTCTACAGAATAGTACTAAAAAGTAAACCCGGGAACAGCTCAGCTATGGTCTCTCTAATCTGAATAGAAGGAGTTTTCTTAGAAACTAGTCTTGTAACCCAGTTCCTTCTGGGCTCTGCAAAGTCTAGTGGGAAGTGTGGAGAGCAAGACAGGGGACAGGAGGAAAGAGACAAAAGAGAGAAGAGAGAGATGGAGGGAATCTTGTGAAATTCTCTCCCCACTATCCGGAGTAGAAAGGGTAAAAACCACCAAAGAGAAGCCAATCTGACATAAATAATGCATTAAAGTTCTTAATCTGATTAATCTAAATTTAGATACTTTACATCCATCCAAGTAAAGAGATAAAAGTCACTTTTAAAAAGGGGAATGTATTTTAAAACTCAAAGGCTTTTATGAATACATAACCAAGACATTATTCTTCAGAACAATTCTGACACATCAATTAGCTAGACATGTGAAAGGCAAAACAGTTCTGAAATCCTACTTTCAGCTTCCTGGCCAGAGAACAGTGCCCCAGGGAACAGAAGTGCAATTCCAAAGTGAGCCTGGTCCAAAGATTCCCAAAGCCACAGAGCAAAGAGCTGGAGAATACATTCAAACCATTCACATTACCCAGGAGAGAGCAAAAAGCACACTGTGTATGACTGGCACTTCAAATGGGGAGAAGAGGTTGTCAATCAGTCCCCATGCTGGGGATGGCTTTCCTTCAGGGTTTTGGTCTGGACTTGAGAGAATATTATACATAAGGGGACTTTCACAGAAACCCTGATTTATACAGCTCAAAGTAAGAGTACACATATCTCAACCACCACTACACATGTTCTCTGTCAGGTCTCAAGTTCCAAGATCCCCAAACCACCAAAGAACAGAATCCTCAAGCCCAGGAAGGGGACTGAAGTGAGACTGGGCATCCCCACAAGGGACGCCAGCCAGAGTTCTGGGAGGTAAGAAAGAAAAGTGCACCTTCCACACATCCATTCTATTACTGATTCTCTGTAACATGTAATAATAATAATAATAATAATAATAATAACCCACTGTCCTAGAGACTATTTTCTTACATGCAGGGCAAATCCACCTTGGATCTTGAAACTCTTGAGTGTGTGGTAGTGGTGAGGGGCAACCCACTGTTCCATGGGAGCATCACACTCTTCCTCTAAGAAAGGCAGAGATGGGAGGATCACTAATGGTAGTGGGACCGCATGCATTTTGCATTCAACCACACAAATATGACAATCATCATGACTCACAAAGGTTACAGAGTACCTCAACTCCTTTTTAAAGCTTGTTGTTTCTTTTAGCAGTATGGAGATAGAATCCTGGGCCTTGCAGTTAGGTAAGCTCTCTCTACCACTGAACCAACTCCCATCTCTCAACTCTTTATCAATACAGTATGGTGTGTGTGTGTGTGTGTGTGTGTGTGTGTGTGTGTGTGTGTGTGTGTAAGAACATATCTACATATATGTAGACAACTTACAGGAAGAATTGGTTCTCTCCTTCTACCTTATGGATTTTGAGGCTTGAATTCAGGTCTTCAGTCTTTTATTTGTTTTGTTTTGTTTTTGAGACAGGGTCTCTCTGCATAGTCATGGCTGTTCGGAAGCATCCTATAGAGACTAGCCAGCCTTGAACATACAGAGATCCCTGCTTAGGTCTTCAGTCTTATATGTCCTTCATCCCATCATACTTCATCATTTCAAAGTCAGGTGATGGTTAAGTAGGCAACCAATCTGTAGAGGATCCTTTAGAGAGGCCTGATGAAATGCTAAACTTCCTCTCCTAACTGCAACCTGGAATGGCTCATCTCAGGTCCCCAGGTAGAATAGTTTACATAAAAGAGCTGCTGCTGAGTTCATGAACATTAAGAACTTACTTCTCATTCCTCGATGGCACTCTGGTCTAGTTAATATTGCACGAAAATCATTCTTTGGGACATGAAAATAATTATTTTGGGTAGGGCATGGACTCTAACTTCAGCTCAACTAGGCACAGTGGCACATGTCTATAGTCCCAGCTACTGGGGAGCCTAATAGTTTGAGAGGTGGAAAACAGGCTGAAGAGGAAAGGATACAAAAGCTATTATGCTCAGGGAGGGCATTTCCTAGCAAGTTTCTGATCAGCAAAGGTGGTCAGAACCCTGAGCTTCAGGGAGTAGAAACTAGGGAAGGGGTCTGAAAGGTATCACATTTTCTTCACTGAATGGGATAAGGTCTCCTACTATAGTAAATCATGTTTCTAACTTAGGGCGCATTTGTAACAGTCTCTGTGAAGAGTGCATTTTTATTCCCAAGCCAAGTCACGGAAGCACAAGGAGCCACAGAAGCAGAACTGGACCCGAAGCCTGGAGACCCGGGTTGAGATCTGGCTCCGGTACAGCACTGTTTTGTCCCGAGTTACATCTTTCTTACCCTCTCCTCCCTTCCAAGCCCATGCTCCCACTTGCTAATTCAATGTTCACACCCTACCACAGGCAAGAGCCACATCTATTAATACCTACACCTGAGCTGTAGTGTCCAATGTCTCTAAGTGTCACAATTTTGTAAAGTGGGCATTATCACTCCCACATCATACAGTGAGATAGAAATGATCATATTTTTTTTTTTCTGTTTTGACTTTTGAGACAGGGTCTCACTATGAAGCCCAGTAGCTCAGACTGATTGAACCCCAGATCCTCCTGCCTCAGCCTTCCAAGTGCTGGGCTCACAACCACAGCACTGCTGACTACACTGTGATACAGATTTCTAGGACAAAATCTGTTTTCAGTAAGTGTTAGTGCCTTGCTTCTAAAATTCTAGCAACACACCTCTACTAAAAGTGACAAAGAGACCAAAGAATGCTGAGAAACATCTATTAAATGACAAAAAGCAAACGTCTATAAAAACCTAAGAATTAAAATTCATTTAAAAGGCCTCTAATCTAGCCACTCTAACTTCCTGTTTCCCCCCCAGCTTTATGTGTTCCATGTATATAAATTCTCGGTGAGATTATACTCTGCAGAGGACCAGGTTCAGGCCTCCAACTTCTTTTTTTCCCACCACCCAACAGACCCAAATATCATTAGTTTTTCTTAAGAGAAAAGTGTAAGCCAAAGTAGTGCTGCACACTTATAGTCTCCTCACTCTGGGAGGTGAGGCAGAGTTACAGGTTTGAGGCCAGCCTGAACTACATCTTGAGACTCTGTTGAAAGGAGAAAAAGAGGGAGGGAGAGAGGGGACTGGTATCTGCTCACCTAAGGCAAGGCAAATTTCTTTACTTGCCCCTTTAACCCCCATATGTAGTACACTGACCAGCACATCCCAGACACTCAGCTGTCTATCTAATAATGGCTACCATGGGGCTGGGTGTGTACCTGTAATCCTAGCACTTGAGATGCAGAGGGATCATTTGAACAGAGCCGCTTAAGACCAGCCCAAACAAACTGTGAGATTGCATCAAAAACAATCGGCAGCTGCTACTTACTAGCCCCTTAGCAGGCTGGTCTAAACGTGCAATTGTTAACTCCCAACAATCCTAGAGGTAAGGACAATTACAACCCCCATCTCCACATGAGGAAGCTGTGACACAACATAGTTATGATCAGTTAAGACCTGAGGGAGGCAGCACAAGTGACAGAGTTCCAACCAGACATATATGAGTCATTCCAACGTCTTAAAATGGAGAGCTTTAAGAAAACTGCAATAGCTAGGACCTCTACTGGATCATAAAATAAGACAAATATTTTTCCTTCTATTTTGTAATATTCTACCCTGCTTTGCCTTAGAACAGTTCAAAGCCTTTATCTCATTGCTTCTGAATGCTCTAGCAGAGGAGAAGAAAAAACAACAAAAAACTCAACAGATCAAGGGTCTCTCCCCCACAGCTACATGAGATGACTTGAACAACAAAGTACAGTTTTCTTTGTACAAGGAAAGCTACCTCAAAACCACAACATTTTAAGAGTTCTACTTAACCTATACCACTAGCATTACCACCACTGCACAGCCCAGGCTGACCCGGAACCTACAATCCTCCCATCTCAGCCTCCCGAGCACTGGAGTTGCTGGCATGTGCTGCCATGTCTAATTCCATTTATTTTTTTTTTGAGGTGGGAGGAGCCGTGTGAGACAGGGTTTGCTAAGTAAACCTGGCTAGTCTGCAACTCCCTATGAAGCCCAGGCTGGCCCTGAATTTAACAGAGACCCTCCTGACCATGATTCTTCTAATTGCCTCCAGGGCTGGGATTACAGGCACACACACCCCTAGCCTGGCCTTCCATCCACATTTAACTTGTAAAATACTGGAGCTATTTTATGTTCTATATATAGACTTGAGTGAATATATACCTATCAAAACTAAGAGAAAAGCATTATTTTAGAGTTCTTCCCAGTTCTCTGTGGCTGGAAGTGAAATTTTTAAAAAATGGTATCATATTTTATGACAAATGTATGCAAAGAAATATTAAAAATTGCTTTATTATTGCTGCCATCTTTTTAGTCCAACAACTTCAAAGTATAGTTAGTCCCTCAAATACCACACTGCATTAAACTGAGAAGGGCTTGTTAGGTTAAGAATTGAGTGCCCTTTCCTCCATGTTCTGAGTCCCTATTAATCAGAAACCAACATTCACAAAAGAAAGTTGAGACAGCCTCCCCAGTGACTCTGACCTTACCAAAAAAGCTCCCAGCACAAGGAGCTAATTGTCCTTTATGGGGGTATTTCTACTTTCTAACACCTTTTCCAAAATAACAGGGATGACAGCATCCTTCAACTGGACACAGAAAGAGGTACTTAAAATTCTGATGCAGTCACACCCCTCAAAAACCTAAAACCCTCCTGATGACTGGGAAACATGGTATGGAACAAAATCAAATTGTTCCCCATCCTGTCAATTGTATCCTCCGAATTTTATTGAGATGAGCACATTCCAAAGGGTGAAAAAAAGTGTAAATATGCAAAACTTAGATCTTGATGCAGTCAACCAGAAAAGCCAATTAAGCAAAAATGCAAAGGTGTTTTTTGTGCATCTTGCATTTGCCTTTAAAGAAAACAAAAGCCCCAGGCCGGTGGTGGTGCACGCACTTGGAGAGGCAGAGGCAGGTGGATCTCTGTGAGTTCCAGGCCAGCCTGGCCTACAAAGGGAGTTACAGGACAGCCAGCACTATTACAAAGAGAAACCCTGTCTCCAGAAAGAGAGAGAGAGAGAGAGAGAGAGAGAGAGAGAGAGAGAGAGAGAGAGAACAAAAGCCAACCAAGATGCTTGAAAATTTGAAACTCTCCATCTAATTCTGATTTTTTTTAAAGAAGTAACTCTGAAATAGTCATTTTAACAAAGAGCAGCAACAGAGGCTTTTTAAAGTAAAACTGCAGGAGGGTCTTCTGATGGGGGAAGCTGCTTCAAAGCATTTCTAGACAGCAAGTCTCCGGGTGTGTCTAGCAAGTGTTCTTTATCTCCAGAGGTAAATAAGAACTTTTGCCTGGCAGTGGTGGCTCACACTTTTACTCCCAGCCCTCGGGAGGCAGAGGCAGGTGGATCTCTGAGAGTTCGAGGCCAGCCTGGTCTACAGAGCAAGTTCCAGGACAACCTCCAAAGCAATACAGGGAAACCCTGTCTTGAAAAACAAAAATAAATAAATAAATAATTAGCCAGGTGGTGGTGACACATGCCTTTGATTCCAGAACTTGGGAGGCAGAGGCACGCGGATCTCTGTGAGTTCAAGGCCAGCCTGGTCAACAGAGTGAGTTCCAGGACAGCCAGAGCTACCACAGGGAAACCCTGTTTGGAAAAATCAAAAATAAATAAATATATATCCATTGTATGTGCATGTGTGTGTGGTGTGGTGACCAAGGTCAGTTTCCAAGAAAATGTTCTTTTCTGATCAACTCAGGGCATCAGGCTTGGCAACAGGTACATTTACAGGCTGAGCCATCTGATTGGCCCAGAACAAGGGCTCTTTAAATTGCTATCCTGGACAATGGAACAGTATCATTGGAGGCCCTATCTGAACCTGCCAACCCATCTTCAAATCCCCCCATCTGAAGTCTCAGACAAATTTAAGATGCTAACCATGCACATAATATGAACGTAGGGTCCAAGTCACAAGTTCACCTTAAATCCAAATTTGTCAGCAGTATCTAAAATCTGTAAAAACAACCTGTATCAGATCCCAGCATCTCCAACTGCTAAATCAGACTCTAGGACCCACCTACCAGTTACACAACCAGAATCCGAGAAACGGAACATGGAACATGGCATTTTTTTAATACACGCCATGAGGTTATTTTAATCCATACTGCAGCTTGAGAATCACTAAATAAAAACTAAGGACATATCTGCTGTTATGTTGTCCCCAAACCCTCTATATGGAATGCCAATGCCTTCTCCCTTCCATCGACTTCCTAAAGAGACAGAGGTTTCCCTCCAGTTCCCCTTCAATTGCAGTTTAAAAGTAATCAAGGAAGAGCAAAGATCTTGGAGTATTTAAAGTGATTTGGGACCTCTGACACGTCCCAGAAAAAAAAAAAAAAATCAACTCAAGAAGGGCAAGTTCTTCAAGGGCTCAGGACCGCCCCAATCCACCCCCAACAAGAAGTCTTCCTTAACTCTTTCACCTTAAACGCAAGTAACATCTCTGGCTAATTAATTGCTGGCACCCATTAGGTATCTTTTTCTTTGGCGACTCCAAATCCTATTTAGAGAGCATCTTCACAGGGCTGTCTCTCTTGATTGGATTACCAGCATTTTACACACCCAAACCCCGCGCGCGCACACACATCCCAGTGCAGTTCCAAGGCGACCGGGGACTCCAGGAACACCCAGCCTAAAGTCTAACCAGAAGGACACGGCCCCCAAACTGCGCACCTCAAACTCAAAGCAACTTTCCCACTCTCCGCTTAGCCTTCTCGGGCTCTGCTTCCCGGTCCCGAGCCCTCGCCACCTCCCTCCAGGGATGTCGTCCCACCTCATCTCAGATCCCCGCGGCCCAGGCCCCGCGCCGCCCCGCGGCCCACTCCCACCGGCCGCCTCCTCCTGGGCTTGTTTTGCTGACAGAGGTGCCACCCTCCAATTTTCCTGTCTCCTTCGGGCCTGTTCTCCTTACCCGCTGGCAGCAGGGCTTCGGCGACGTCGCCGGCAGGGCCAAGCTCGGCCGCGCCGCCGCCCGCGGGGGAGGAGGGACAACTGTGGCTGTGGGAGCATTTGATGTCGCGGAAGAACTTCTGGGTCTCTCGCAGGTTCTGTCGCAGCCGTCCCAGGTATCGGCGATAGCGGCCGAAGCCCCGGCACAGCTCGCGGATCATTCCGCCGCCTCCGGGGCCGGGGCCCGACACGGACTCGCCGGCCCACGGCAGCCCGTCGGCCTCCATCGCGCAGCCCGCTGTCTCCGCGGCTAACTGCGCCGCTGGCCCGGCCCCCTCCTCCCGCCCCCTAGCGCTCAGGGAAGGCGGAATCCGCCTCCCGACGCCCCTGCAGGCACTCCGCCGGGCCTCCAGCCTCCGTCACTGCCGCCGCAGAGCAGTCAGGGCACCCGGCGCCAGCCAGAACCTTTCTCCGCTCCCCCGCGGAGTGAGGGAAGCGCTCACCGAGACACCGTCGTTGCGCGGGCTCCTGGGATTTGTAGTCTGGACAGGGTGGAATGCCACAACGCCCACGGATCAGCGCGAGAGCGGGTGGACCTGACTGATCCTCCTGCTTACGCTCGTTTCGTTTAAAATGTGTTCATGCTCTGTACACAAGTCCCTAAGGAAAAGCAAAACTAGCGGAATCCAAACGCCGGTAGAAAAGGGGTACCTCAAACCAAGACGAAAGATTTTAATAGTCGAAAGAGGAAATAAGACCGAGGCCAGAATATCTCTATGGTTACCCCAAATGGACACAACAGATACTAGAGAACTGACTGAAAATACCCTGGGAAAAGTGAAAACTCTCCTGTTTGTATTGCAGTCTACATTTTCCCTTTTTTCTTGCTCTAGATGTGAAAGGGGGGTTGTGAAAGGGTGGGTGAGTTATAAAAAAAGACAGTTGGTTTCTTGTAGAGCCGGCTGGGTAAGGGGAAGTTGAGGTTTGTAGCCATCTAAAGCTTTCTGATTATCTTACTAGACTTCTGCCAGTGTGGCAAACTTCCATCACTCAGACTGTCACGGGCCCGTAACACACTCACAAAAGGGACAGAACTTGACATCAGTCACCTCTTCACCTTTTTCCTGTTACATACCCGCGCGCGCGCGCGCGCGCGCGCGCGTACACACACACACACACACACACACACACACACACACACACACACACACACACACACACACACACACACACACACACACACACAGCAAGACCCTGTTTTATCAACCATGATGTCTCCACAAGTTGATTTCTAAGGCTTTTCAGGTCTACAAGTCTAGCTTTAAAGTTTTACACACACACCCAACTTATTGTGCCTTGAGTAACCTGGGCTCTTAACTAAATGATGTGACTATATTAGATTAATTTGATGTGAAATGTGGAGGCCTTAACAGGAACTTGTGGCACTTTCTAGAAGTTCGCCAGTTAAAGGAATCTGCACTTCGATGTAAGCTAGCTGTAAAGAGGGAGGGAGCCTCGTGCTCCTTCCCATTTACTCCTTCCTTGGTTGGTGCATTCCCCACTGCCCAGTCCTCTCCTTTACAAGAGTGTATACCCCATGCTTTCCAAAGGGCTCGGTAAAAACAGAAGTGAAAACACAAAATGGTAATTCCAAGAAAAGAAGGTTGATAATGTTCTTTAAAAATTGAACACGGAGCCGGGTGGTGGTGGCGCAGGCCTTTAATCCCAGCACTCGGGAGGCAGAGGCAGGAGCATCTCTGTGAGTTCGAGACCAGCCTGGTCTACAAGAGCTAGTTCCAGGACAGAAAGGAAGAAGGAGGAGAAGGAGAAGGGGGAGAAGGAGGAGGAGGAGGAGCCGGAGCCGATGGTGGTGGTGGTGGTGGTGGTGGTGGCAAATTGCTTTAAACCCCACACTTGGGAGGCAGAGGCATGTGGATCTCTGTGAGTTCAAAGCCAGCCTGATGGATACAGTGAGTTCCAGGCCAGCCAGGGATACATAGTGAGACCCTGTCTTTATTCTAACAAAGCAATGCATGATGATGAATCACACACAAGAATTTCCAGTTAGGGACATCAGTGGAGATAACACCCAGGCTGGGGGAGGGGTCTACCTAGATGAGATACACACAATGAGACATGCCTGTAATCCCAACACTCAGGAGGCTGAGGAAGGATGATTACAAGTTTATGGCCAGCCTGGACTACATAACTAGACCTCATCTCAACATGACAAAACTATTCATTAGTACTTAATATTTTAAAAATAAGTGGGAGGGGGCTGGAGAGATGGCTCAGTGGTTAAGAGCTCTGACTGTTTTTCCAGGTGTCCAGGGTTCAATTCCCAGCACTCACATGGTGGTTAACAACTGTAACTCTGGTTCCCTTGATGCACTATGGGCACTGCACACATGGTACACAGACATACAGGCAAAGCGGCTATACACTCAGAATAAAAATAAAATAAATCTCAAAAAAGAACTCGAGGCAGGATGATGGTGAGGTCTCACATCTGCCTGGGGTACACAAAAAATCCCCGGCCAGACTTAGGTAGTAAGTCTCCTAAAAGAAAAGTGATATAAGAATTCTGTACAATTTTCAGAAGATAAAAATGGTACATGAGGAAAACTAAGTCTCCCTTAGTTTTTCTATCCCTGTTTCCTAGTCACCTAGTTCCTTTCAGGTTACAGCCACCATTGTAAAAATTGCATATGTACTTTAAACATAAATGAACACCACACACATACTCTGTTACAGCCTTAAAGACTTTTATACCAGAACATAAAAATCTACTTCATTCTTTCTAGCTGTGTAGCATTTGCTGGCATGTTCTGTTGAGCTGATCCTTTACTGATGGAACTTTGAGGTTTTGCAGCAGGAACTAAAATCTATGCATCATTTGAAAATGTGAAAGCACATATCACCATTTTTGAGCTGCTGAGAAAAGTAGTGTTTGTTGTTACTTAAAATATTTAAGGTTAGGTTGGTATCACTCAGTTGGTATCGTGCTTACTAAGCATGCATGAAGCACTGGGCTCAATTCCCAGCACTGCATATACTGGGCATGCCAACATAAGCCTACAATCCCCGGCATATACTGAGCATGCTAGCACAAGCCTGCAACCCCCAGCATATACTGGGAATGCTGGCACAAGCCTGCAACCCCACCACTTAGGTGGTAGAGGGAAGAGAATCAGAAGTTTAAGCTCATCCTTAACCATAGTGAGTTAGTTTCAGGCCGTGTGTGTGTGTGTGTGTGTGTGTGTGTGTGTGTGTGTGTGTGTGTGTGTGTGTGTTGGGGCTGGAGAGATAGCTCAGTGATTAAGAGCACTGCCTGCTCAATCCCTAGCACCGAGCTGACCCCAAGTTCAGTTCCCAGCACCCAGAACCCACATGGTGGTTTACAACCATACATAATTCCAGTTCCTGGGATCCAAAACCCTTTTATGGCTTCATTGGGCATCAGGTACACACATGGCGCACAGATATACATGCAGGTAAACATTCATGATTTTAAAAAATTTAAGACAAAAAGGCTGCAACAGTCAACCGTTATAGAATATTAGTTAAAGATGTGTTACATTCATTTATGCTGTGGAACATTTGTTTAATGATGCAAAGATGTGTTGCATTCTTTTATGTCGCATTTGTTTAACTCTGTGAAGCTGTGTTACTTTGTCTGTCTAAAATACCTGGTTGGTCTAATAAAGAGCTGAACACCCAATAGCAAGGCAGGAGAAAGGATAGGCAGGGCTGGCAGGCAAAGAGAATAAATAGAAGGAGAAGAATGTGAGAGGGAGTGAAAGGAGGACAGGAGGACTCGAGAGGCTAGCCACCCAGCAACACAGCCAGCCAAAGTAAAAAGGAAAGAAAAGATATACAGAAATAGGGAAAGGTAAAAGCCTAGAGCAAAAGATATGAAATCATTTAAGTCAAGAAAGGCTCTCTACAAACAAGCCAAGCTAAGGTGGGGCATATGTAAGTAAGAATAAGTTTCTCATCAGTATTTATATGGGAGCTGGGTGACAGGCCCCCAAAAGATCAAAGAACAAAGAGTAAAAAACAAGTAAATAAAATAATAAAATAATCTATCAGCAGTGAAAAATGTGTATTTTATTCAAATACTTAGTTCAAAAGATAAATGAGGTTTTGAGTGGGAAGAGCAGAGAATTAAAGAACTAATGAGTTATATAATTTGTGAAGATAAACTCAGATCTACTTTTTATTTCATCCTAGGATGCCTTTAAAATGACAATGACTTTGTTTTGTTTTGTTTTGGTTTGGTTTTTGGTTTTCAAGACAGGGTTTCTCTGTATTGTTTTGACACCTGTCCTGGAACTTGTTCTGTAGACCAGGTTGGCCTCGAATTCACAGACATCTGCCTGCCTCTGCCTCCCAAGTGCTGGGATTATAGGCATGCGCCACCAACACCCGGCTTTTTTTTTTTTTTTAATTCTTGAAACATTATCTCACTATATTCCAAGCTGTCCTGAAATTCATTCTGTACTCCTCCCAAGTGTCAGAAATTGGTGGAGGTTGACACCTTCTTGTCAGTTCTGGAAGTATAGGCTGTACAGGGGCCATGAACAGAAATTAAACAAAGCTTTGTGAGCTGGAGAGATAGCCCAATGGTTAAGATCACTACCTGCTCTTCCAGAGGTCTCAGGTTCGATTCCCAGCATCTACATAGTGATTCACAACTGTCTATAACTCCAGTTTCAGGAGATCTGACACCCCCCTCCACTCAGTACACAAACAGGCAAACACCCACACATACAAAATAAACAATAGTTTTAAAGTTGAGAAAAAAATGAAAAGATTTTAAGGGACTAGTGAGATGGCTCTCTGAGTAAAGGCACCCGTCAGCAAGGCAGAAAACCTGAGTTCAGTTCCTGAAGCCCTCGTGACAGGAGAGGAGAGGAGAGACTCCCAATCCCAAATTGTCCTTACCGTGGCACTCACGTGAGCATACACAATACACTCACAGAGCCACAGATTAATAAATGTATCTTTTATTTAAAGGATTCGGAAAGTTATGTAAGACCCCTTAAAGCCTTGGATCTTCTTTAAGTTCCTAGCCCAAAGAAGACTGAAGGAGTTATTCCCTAGAGAGGCTCAAACAAGAGTTCGCCACCTCTGCAGGGAGTATAAGTGAATATTTGGGAGCTCAATGCCCTCACTCTCCATCCAGTAGCCAGGTCTTTGGCTCCCAGGTATTTATTTATTCACCAAATAGGAAACTAGAGGTATCATCTTTGAGGAATTTGACCAGCTCATGAGGAAAGATTCAAGGACACAGATAGCAGACAGTGAGGTGGGGAGGGTTGTTTGGTTTGTTCCTGCTATACCTGAAGCCTCTAGAACAGCACTCGCTGTCCTTAGGTGGTCACTCATTAACTATTTATTACAAGAAGGAGTGTTTGCTCTAGACATTTCTGAATATCCAGGAAACCAGGAAGAGGGGGAAAAAAACATTCACATTCTCTTAAAAAAAAAAATCTTATTTTACATACCAATCCCAGTTCCCTCTCCCTCCTGTCCTCCCCCTCCCCCGACAATCTCCCCATCCCAGCCCACGCCCCCATTCACTCCTCAGAGAGAGTGAGGCCTCCCATGGGGGAATCATCAAAGTCTGTCACATCATTTGGGGCAGGACCTAGGCCCTTCCCCCCATATCTAGGCCGAAAGAGCTTCCCTCCATATGGATTGGGCTCCAAAAACCCAGTCCATGCACTAGGGATAAACACTGGTTCCACCGCCAGCAGTCCCATAGACTGCCCAAGCCCCCCAACACTCACCCATGTTCAGGGGGCCTGGTTCAGTCTTATGCAGGTTCCCCAGCTGTCAGTCTAGAGTCAGTGAGCTTCCACTTGCTCAGACCAGCTGCTTCTGTGGATTTCCCCAACGTGGTCCTGACCCCTTTGCTCATATTATCACTCCTGCTTCTCTACAACTGGACTCCAGTTCAGCTCAGTGCTTACCTGTGGATCTCTGCTTTAGCTTCCACCAGTTGCTTCTTACAATCTAGAAAGAGCCCATGGGTTTGGGGTTTTGTTTGTTTGTGGTACTGGAATTTGAACCTAGTGCCCACATGTACAGTAGGCACTCTACCACTGAGCTATATTCCTAGTCCTCATTTTACTTTTTGTTTTGAACTTGCAGTCTTTCTGTATCAACATTCTGAGTAGCTGAAAGCATAGGCCTGTGCCACCCAGCCTGGCTGTTTGTTCTTCTGAGACAAGGTTCACTACATAGCCAAGATTAATCTTGAACTTGTAATCTACCTTTTTTTTTTCCTTTTCTTTTTTAAGATAGCAGCTCATGTAGCCCAGGCTGGCCTCAAACTAAACATGTGACTGAGAATGACACTGAACACCTGATCCTCTTGTCTCCACCTCCCAACTAAATTAGTGATGAATACCACCACACCTGGCTTTTTGTTGTTATGTGGCACAGTCTTACTTTTTATTTCATGCTGGCTTTGAACTCCTGGTTCTCCTGCCTCCACCTTCCAAATGTTTGGATTTTGAACATGTACTACCACACCTCACTTAGAAATAGGTCTTTCTAACTTTTCTAATACAACGTCTTGCTTAGATGATATTTTTTGATTAAAAATTATTTTACGTGTTTGGGTGTTCAGCCTGTGTGTTTGTCAGTGTCCCATATGCATGGGTAGAACTATGGAGATCAGGAGAAAACAGTAGATCCCCTGGAGCTGGAGTTATAGCTGGTTGTGTGTTGGAAGCCATGCAGCTTGGCATGAACCTTTAGGCCAAACTTGGCAGGCCACACGGTTATAGAACGGTCTTTGATTATAAATGGCTTCTAGAAGCATGAGCACCCAGAAGGAACAACATGACCCAGATGTCAATCCTTTGTTTCAACCATAGGCCCACTTACCTAGGTAACCCTCCCTCACCCCACCACCCATGAACTTTTTACCCTGCCAACATCCTCTTTCTATAGTTTTCTGGCATCCTGCTTAAACTAACACCTGGCTCTTGGCCTCTTCTCCCCCTCCCCTTTACCCCACTCTACTGACTATATAAGCTAGCCTGGGAAAAATAAAATTTGCCACTTGATCAGAATCCTGTCTTGTGGTCATTCTCTCCATGTCTCTTGTCCCCATTCCCCTCCCTGGACATCTTGCCCTAGGTTGCCATCTACAGTTGTAAACCACCATGTGGCTGCTGAGAATTGAACCCTGGTCCTCTGGAGGAGCAACCACTGCTCCTAACTGCTGAGCCATCTCTCCAGTTCCTGCTTAGTTGATTTTTGAAGACCTGATCCTCCTATTTGCAAAGGTAAAAACTGGATGGGTTTGTGTGGAACAAAAGTATTACTACTTAATTCTTCCATGTGAATTAAGAAAAGGTTTAGGGGCTGGAGAGTGGCTCAGAGGTTAAGAACACTGCCTGCTCTTCCAGAGGACCTGAGTTCAAGTCCCAGCAACCACATGGTGGCTCACAACCATCTATAATGACATTCTTCCGGCGTTCTACATACATGCAGACAGAGCACTATATACATAATAAATAAATCTTTAGGTCAGCTGTTTCTGTGTGTTTAACCAGCATGGTCTGGACCTCTGTGCTCTTCACTGGTCCTTCTCTGCATCTGGGTTCCAGTTCAGAGCGGTGATTAGTTATGGGTGTCTGCTTCTACTTCCACCAGCTGCTGGATGAAGGAATACCCAGCATGGGACTGATCCAGACCCAAGGAACATGGGTTTCTGTGAGGAAACCTCAGAAATCTATGGGACCTCCTGTAGAAGCCCAGTATTTATCCCTAGCATAGGTGTGGACTTTGGGAGTCCAGTCCATATAGAGGAATACTCCCTGAGCCAAGACACACGGGGGTGATCGTAGGCCCTATCCCAAAGGAAACGAAGGACTCTGATGACACCCTATGGAAGGCCTCACCATCCAGGGGGAGCAGAAAAGATATGTGACAGATAAGGTTTTAGTTGGGGGGGTGGGGTGGATAGGGGAGGATGGGTAGGAGAAGGGAACTGGGATTGTCATGTAAAACAATCCTGTTTCTAATTCAAATAAAAAAGTTGGAAAAAAGAAAAAAAAGACAAAATGCACTGAAAAAAAAATCTTTAAAAAATAGCTCAATTTATGGGCTGGAGAGATAGCTCAGAGGTTAAGAGCACTGCTTGCTCTAGCAGAGGTCCTGAATTCAATTCCCAGCACCCACATGGAGGCTTACAACCATCTATAATGAGACCTGTTGCCCTCTTCTGGCATGCAGGCAGAACACTGTATACATAATAAATAAAAACAAATCTTAAAAAAGAAAAAAGAAAAGAGGGCTGGAGAGATGGCTCAGAGGTTACGAGCACTGGCTGCTCTTCCAGAGGTCCTGAGTTCAATTCCCAGCACCCACATGACAGCTCATAACCATCTATAATGACATCTGGTGCCCTCTTCTGGCCTGCAGGCAAACATGGAGGCAGAATGTTGCATACACAATAATGAAAGAAAGAAAGAAAGAAAGAAAGAAAGAAAGAAAGAAAGAAAGAAAGAAAGAAAGAAAGAAAGGAAAAGAAAAAATTTATTGCCGAGCATGGTGGCACATGCCTTTAGTCCCATCACTGGGGGAGGCAGAGGCAGGTGGATCTCTGTGAGTTCAAGGCTATCCTGGTCTCCATAGTGAGTTCCAAGACAGAGCTATGTAGAGAGATTTTGTCTCAAAAGGAAAAAAAGAAAAAGTTAGTTAGTTTGCTCAATTGTCATCTTCTAAGGTACTGTCAGCTAAATGAAACCAGAATGTAAAGAGGGGGAAAATTACAGAAAAAGAGATGAGAAAAAAGTTTAATTTTTCCTATGAACTGGGAAATGATCACCTATATCAAATTTATTTTTAATGTGTGAAGGTCAGAGACAACTTTTTGGATTTGGTTCTCAGTGGCCTCAATGTCAAGTCTAGCACTAAAACATACCTTCTTCCAGCCCAAGCATGTTTGGAAATCCCTAGATCAGCATTATTGTAGAGGATCTTGTTCCTTTCTTAGTCTATTCTATACATGGCTAGTAGTATTGCAAAACAGTACTCACTCTTTACTATGCACAGCAACCACACCAGAAATTCTTTTTACGTTTCTATTGCACTCTTATATTTATTTTGTGTGTGTGTGAGGGGCACATATGTGCCATGCATGTGTGTTGAGGTCAATACTGTCCTACCATGTGGGACCCAGGGATGGAACTCAAGCCATCAGGCTTGATGGCAACGCCTTTGCCCACTGAATAACTCAACAGCTTCTATATGGAGATTTCTGACTCAATGAGCATTCTAGTTTGCTTTCTGTGATTGCGATAATCCCTATGATCAAGGTCAACTAAGAAGAAGAAAGGGTCTCTTCAGTTTACATGTCCCAGATCACACTCCATCACTGAGGAAAGTCTGAACAAGAACTGAAGCAGAAACCTGAAACAGAAACCATAGAGATAAACTGCTTTCTGGCTTGCCCAACTAACTTTCTTATATAATGCAGGCCTATCTACCTAGGGACAGCACCACCCATAGTGGGCTGGGTCCTTCTGCATCAGTCATCAGTCAAGACAATTCCTCACAGACATGACCATAGGCCAGCCTGATCTGGGCAATCCCCCAATTGGGACTTCTTCAAATGACTCTGGGCTATGTTGAGTTGACAGCTGAAGCTAACTAGGCCATAAGCCTGTGAGATGTTTTAGATTTTTCAATTATAACAAGCTGTCAGGTGGTGCTAATGTTACTGACCTATTGACCATAACTTGGGCAACAAGGATGCAAAGGTACTTTACAGGAGTCAGCAAAGAGTTAAAGAAATGAAATCTGACATAGAAATTTGCTTTAAAAATCCCTGTTCTCCACCTAAAATTTATATGCCCTTAGAGATTACACTTTTTAGTCTTAGTTCCTTATATATAAAAGAGGAAAGATAGTACTTTGTTTACATAATAATTGGCCGGGTGGTGGTGGCACACTCCTTTAGTTCCAGAACTCGGGAGGCAGAGGCAGGTGGATCTCTGTGAGTTTGAGACCAGCCTGGTCTACAAGAGCTAGTTCCAGGACAGCCTCCAAAGCCACAGAGAAGCCCTGTCTCGAAACAACAACAACAACAACAAAACCAAAAACATATTGTATTTAAAAGGACAACAATAACCTCAAAGTATGTCCAAGTATGTATTAAAAATTGTTTTTATCAGGGAAGGGGTTGTTTTGTTTTGTTTTCCCTGAGACAGGGTCTCACTAGGTAGCTCTGGCTGTCCTGAGCTAGATGAACCTGGCTGGCTGGAACTCACAGTCCAACTGCCTCTGCCTCTGGAGTGCTGGAACTAAAGGTGATGCACCACTGCCCTCAGGAAGAATAACTGCTTTTGTCAACTGCATTATCATTACTATACACATGGTATCTTAGTCAATGTTCTATTGCTGTGAAGAGACCATGGTAACTCTTATAAAGGAGAGCATGTGATTGGGGCTGGCTTACAGTTTCAGAGGTTTAGTCCATTATTGTCATGGCAAGAAGCATGGTGGCATGCAGGCCAAGAGTTCTACATCCAATTGTCAGGCAGCAGAGAATGACACTGGCCCTGGCTTGAGCATTTGAAACTCCAAAGGCCACCTTCAGTGACACACTTCATCTAGCAAGGCCACACCTACATCAACAAGGCCACACCTCCTAATCCCTCTCAAGTAGCACCACTCTCTAGTGACCAAGCATTCAAATATATGAGCCTATGGGGGGCATTTCTACTCAAACCACTGTGGTGATATTTTGTTTATGATCTAATAAATAAAGCTTGCCTGAAGGTTAAAGTGCAAAGATAGCCACACTAGTCAGCCATACAGGCCAGTCAGTGGTGACACACACCTTTAATCCCAGCAGCCACACTAGTTAGCCATAGAGGATGTGGGGTGATGGTGCATGCCTTTAATACCAGCACTAGAGAGGAATATATGGTGGGATGAATTCTCTCTCTTTTCAGTCTGGAGATTTTGTAGAGGTAAGAGCTCTTTGGTAGCTTGGCTGCTTTGCTTTTCTGATCTTCAGCTTGAACCCCAATATCTGTCTCTGGGTTTTTATTATTTGTGCTGCAAACCACCAAACCTGGGTTCTCATTTGTCTTGCTACTATAAAATCTCAATCAATCATTGGCTCCTCTGAGTCTTGTTTTCTTTTCCACCAAACTGGATAATATTATCACTCACTTCAGTAGCTATGATGTGAGTGAAAATAATGGGAAAACCACATAAAATGCCTTATACAAAGGAGGCACTAAATAAAGGTAAGCATCCTCTAGAGGAACAAAGGTGATAGGATGTGTGTGTGTGTGTGTGTGTGTGTGTGTGTGTGTGTGTGTGTGTGTGGTTGGAGTTTTCTTAGGGCTGCCAGCTCATAAATAATGACACAGAGACTTACTATTAATTTCGTAAGTTCAGCCTTAGCTTAGGCTTGTTCTCAACTAGCTCTATAACTTAAAGTACCCACTTATATTAATCTACATTCTATTACATAGTGTTACTTCTCTTCCATTTCACATGTCTTGGCTCCTCTCCGTGTCTTGCTGAATCTGAGCACACCTACATTCCTCCTCCCAGTCTCTCTCTCTCTCTCTCTCTCTCTCTCTCTCTCTCTCTCTCTCTCTCTCTCATTCTCTCTCCTACCCAGAAGTCCCACCTATTGTCTCCTGCTTAGCTATTGACCATTTAGCTAATTAAACTAATCAGAAAGTGCCTTAGGTAGAGACACATCTTTACAGTGTAAGCAAATATTCCACAACATATATGTATGTATATATGTGTGTGCATATATGTATGTGTGTATAGCATTGAATCAGTTTAATATTGAAATAGTGACAACAGCTGTCTCACACCTGAAAGGCTGAGAACCCAGAAGTTGCTCGGTCTAGGAGGCTGGGTGACTCAGCAGTACCAATCTGGCACCAGAAGCCTAGAGGTTCCTAGGAAAATGCTGGCCCTTAGTCAACATGCCTGGGCATGCTGGCTCTGATATCAGCAAAGGAATCAGCAGCTGCAGCTGCCCAGTGACTCTGCTCAGGCAAGAGGGAAGGCAGAGGAAGCAGAAGACAAACCATCCTCTGCCTGTGACCTATTTATCCAGGCTGCCACCTGAAGATGCCACCCACAGTTTGGAGAGATCATCCCACATCAATCAAAGCCATCAGGACATTTCCTAAGGTGCCACACCCAGCTCAGGTGATTCTAATATGTGGCAAGCAGACTTTAAAACCAACCATCACAGTAACCGTCATGATGGTAACAAATCTAGGAGCTAGTGCTAGTTCTGTGGTAATGTCTGTTTAAAGGAAGGGCCTGGGGACTTCAGAGAGGGTTCAGGGGCTAAGAGCACTGGCTGCTATTGTAGAGGGCCTGGGTTTGAGTCCCAGAACCCACATGGCAGCTGACAAGTACTTAAAACTCCAATTCCAGGAGACTAGACACCTTCTTCTGACCTCCATGGGTACCAGGCATTCATGTGGTATGCATACAAACATTCAGGCTAACTACTAATACACGTAAAAAATATAAAAAATGATAAAAGGATGCACTCTTTCTGCTTGCTTCCACCATGACAGGAATAGCCTTTGCCATGAGCTCTAGCCACTGTCATCTTCTACATCATTAAGGGCTCAGAGTCAACAGAGCTAGGGCTGTCAACCGGAACCTTTAAAACTCTGATGCATTTCAGAAATAAGTCCTCCTTTACCTACGTTTTGGCACAGCTTAAAATATCAACAGAAAGTTAGTGCTAGAGAAGTAGGGTCATTGCTGTGACTAAATTTGAACATTCTAGAAGTAACTTGTGGGTGGAACTTGGAAAAAGTTTGGAGAAGTGAGCTAAAGAAAGCTTAAGCTCCGTGTGGTGGTTTGAATGAGAATGGCCCCCATTAGGCTCTTATATTTATGAGTTGTGGTTCCCAGTTGATGGACTGTTTGGGAACAATTAGAAGAGGTATGGTCTTATGGGAGGAGGTATTTCACTGGGGGGGGGTGAGCTTCAAAAGCCCTCAGCAGTCTTCTCTGTCTCTCTGTCTCTGTCTCTGTCTCTGTCTCTGTCTCTGTCTCTGTCTCTGTCTCTGTCTCTCTCTCTCTCTCTCTCTCTCTCTCTCTCTCTGCCTGCTGCTGCCTGTAGATCAAGATGTAAGCTTTTAGTCACTGCTCCCCCACCATGACTGTCTCCCTGCCACCCACACTCTCCACCATGAACATGGACTACCCTCTGAAACTGTAAGCAAACACCCCAATTAAATGTTTTCTTTTATAAATTGCCTTGGTCATGGTACTTCATCACAGCAACAGAACAGTGACTATGGCCCTCAGCTTAACGAAGATCCAGGTGGGACCTCAGAAAGCTAGAAAACTGATAGGAATTTGGACTTGGCTTGTGAGGTTCCACATAGGGATAAGGACTAGAGGCCATTAGGGGTTACATTCTAGAAAGGAACTTTAGAGAGCCCAAATTACAAGGTGACGGGCTAATTAACCTGGCAGAGAAAATTGCAAAGCACTTAGAATGTGGCATTGTTATTGATGACTTCTTTTTGATGATTTACAGAGCAATAAGTAGTGCAGTTGGAGATGTATTTTAGTTTAAGAAGTGCTCATCTAGCATGCACTGAGCCCCAGGGTCCCATCCTCAGTGCATTAAAAACAACATGGTAGTACATGTCTGTAATCCCTGAACACAGGAGACAGAAGCAGTGTGTCAGAAGTTTAAGGTCATCCACAGCCAGATGTAGGATACATGTGATTATATATATATATATATATATATATATATATATATATATATGCATAGTTATATTTGGCCATAAAGCCTACATAAAGTTAAGGAAGGCGTGATACCTGAAAAAAAAATTAGTACCATCAGAAGAAAAGTCACATGCTTTGCATCAGGAAAGATGCCATGAAGGCATCTCAGGACTTGGCCCCACCCCTTATAAGTTGAAGGGCAGAAAAAAGTCAAATCATTTCAAATACTTTCTTGCAAGGCAGTGGTAGCACATAGCCTTTAATCCCAGCACTTGCAAGGCAGAGGCAGGTGGATCTCTGTGAGTTCCCATCCAGCCTGGTCTACAGAGCATGCTCCAGGACAGCCAGAGAAACCCTGTCTAGAAAAACCAAATTAAAGAAATAAAATGCTTTCTTGAGATGATAGCATCTCCAGAGTGTCTAACACCAACAGGCTTGACTAGTACACTGTTTCTCTGGATTCCTTTCCTGATGCTCAGCTGACCAGGCTCTCCAAGGCAAATGTGGCCATGGTCTAAGGAGTTCAACTGCAGTTTGATTCAGCAACAGGCTGAGATATCATCCACATGATGCTGGTTTTGCAGGCATGCAGAACGCAATTATAAGGTCTCAGAGGCTTCTATGCTCCTATAATGGCTTCCTTTCTTTTCAAAGGAAGGCTTGGGAGGCTGGCAAGAGTGAAAAGGTCAGGGTCCCTACAGGCAGCCCAGAGCGGGTGGTTTGTAAAGCTTAGAGAGTGAAGCCTACATTGTGATGGATACTCAGGGATTTGGAGAAGCCAGAAACCTAGAATGTTTATTATGAAAAGCTAGAGGAGATGGCTGGGGATGTGGCTCAGTTGAAAGAGTCCCTGCCTCACATGCATGGAGCCCTAAGACCTCTGAAGGTGTCAATCAAAATAAATCCTAGCTTTCCTTAAAAACTGAAAGGATGTTGCTTTAACAGTGCTCAACCTCACCGGATTATTGGGAAGACAAAGTGAGTCATAGAGTATGTATGATATTTTTTAAAAATAAAAGGCCTATTTTCCTGAGAAATTGCTATACAGATTTCCAAAGTGGCTGTACGAGTTGGCACTCCCACCAGCAGTGGAAGAGTGTTCTCCTTTCTCCACATCGTCTCCAGCATAAACTGTCATTGGTGTTTTTGATTTTAGCCGTTCTGACAGGTGTGAGGTGGTATCTCAGAGTTGTTTTGATTTGCATTTCCCTGATGGCTAAGGATGTTGAACACTTTCTTATGTGTCTTTCAGCCATTTTAGATTCCTCTATTGAGAATTGTCTATTTAGTTCTGTACCCCACTTTTCAATAGGATTATTTGGTGTTTTGGAGGCCAGCTTCTTGAGTTCTTTGTATATTTTGGAGATTGGCCCTCTGTCAGATATGGGGTTGGTGAATATCTTTTCCCAATCTGTGGGCTGTCATTTTGTCTTGTTGACTGTGTCCTTTGCCTTACAGAAGCTTCTCAGTTTCAGGAGGTCCCATTTATTAATTGTTGTTCTCAGTGTCTGTGCTATGGTGTTATGTTCAGGAAGCAGTCTCCTGTACCAATTCATTCAAGGGTATTTCCTACTTTCTCTTCTAATCAGTTCAGTGTGGCTGGGTTTAGGTTGAGGTCTTTGATCCATTTGGACTTAAGTTTTGTGCATGGCGATAGACATGATCTATCTGCAGTCTTCTACATGCCAGCATCCGGTTATGCCAGCACCATTTGTTGAAGATGCTTTCTTTATTCCATTGTATAGCTTTAGCTCCTTTGTCAAAAATCAGGAGTTCATAGGTGTGTGAGTTCATATCAGGGTTTTCAACTCTATTCCATTTGTCTACCTGTCTGTTTTTGTGCTGATACCAAGCTGTTTTCAGGACTATAGCTCTACAATAGAGCTTGAAATTAGGGATGGTGATGCCTCTGGAAGTTCTGTTATTGTCCAGGGTTGTTTTGGCTATCCTGGGTCTTTTGTTTTTCTATATAAAATTGAAAATTGTTTTTTCAAGGTCTGTGAAGAATTGTGCTGGGATTTTGATGGGGATTGCATTGAATCTGTAGATTGCAGCAATTCCATTCTTAGTCATATACCCAAAGAAGCACATTCCTACAACAAGGACATCTATTCAACGATGTTCACCACAGCATTATTTGTAAAAGCCAGAACCTGGAAACAACCTAGATACCCCTCAACTGAAGAATGGATAGAGAAAATGTGGTACATTTACACAATGGAGTACTACTCAGCAGGGGAAAAAATGGAATCTTGAAATTTGAAGGCAAATGGATGAAACTAGAAGAAACCATTCTGAGCAAGGTAACCCAGTCACAAAAGACAAACATGGTATGTACTCACTCATATGTGGATTTTAGACATAGAGTAAAGGATTACCAGCCTACAATCCACACTGCCAGAGAAGCTAGTAAACAAGGAGGACCTGGAGAAGGGGAAAGGGACAAGATCTCCTGAGCAAATTGGGAGCACGGGGGGTCGGGGGAAGGGAATAGGAGAATGAGAAGGGGAGAAGAGGAGGGGTGAGGAAGTCATGATGGGCAGGGAGGTTGAGTTGAGGGAAGAACAGAAGAGAGCAAGATAAGAGATAATATAATAGAGGGAGACATTGTAGGTTTAAAGAGAAATGTCTGAGAGCTACAAAGATGACCCCAACTAACAATCTAAGCAACAGAGGAGAGGCTACCTTAAATTTCCTCTCCTGATAATGAGATTGATGACTAATTCATATGGCATCTATAGCCTTCATCCAACAACTGGTGGAAGTAGAAGCAGACACCCACAGCTAAACCTTGAACTGAACTGAAATCCAGATGCAGAGAAGGAGGACAGATAAGCAAAGGGGTCCACACCAGGCTGGTGAAACCCAAATAAATAGCTGACCTGAACAAGGGAGAGCTCTTGCTCCCCAGACTGATAGCTGGGAAACCAGCATGGGACTGATCCAGACCCCCTGAATGTGGGTGTCAGTGAGGAGACCTTGGTAATCTATGGGACCTCTTGTAGTGGATCAGTACTTATCCCTAGCATAGGAATGGACTTTGGGAGCCCATCCTACATGGAGGGATACTCCCTGAGCCTAGACACAAGGGGGTTGGCCTAGGACCTATCTCAAAGAATAAGACAGACTTTGAAGACCCCCCCCATGGAAGGCCTCACTCCCCCAGGGAGCAGAAAGGGTATGGGATAGGTAGGGTGTTAGTTGGGGGCGGGAGGAACCTGGGATTGACATGTAAAATAATTTTCTTTCTAATTAAAATAAAAATAAAAATAAAATAAAAATCCTGTAAAATATTTAGAGAAAAATAATGGAATCAGATTAGCCCATCTAGGCAAGCAAATCACTTGGCTTCTGAGAGCCTTAGGCTTTGTTGTTTAGAAGGACCAATAATGTAATGGCAGAGTTAAGTCTTTCCAGTGAGAAATCACTCCAAGCACTTCATAGATTAATACGGAAAACTTTATGAAAGCATACATCCTGATTTTGGCTAATACCTATGGGACTCTGGCCACGAACAGAAATCTTCCATAGCTTATATAAGTTGAGCTGTAACACTGTGCACTTACATATGCTCTCGTCAGAAGGTGACTTTTTAGGCTCCTGCCCCACGTCACATTTTCTGAACAACTGGGTGGGTTTTACAGAAACAGAAAGACACTGCAGTTTGGGTTATCTTTAGATGACACTTGCTGGGCTGCGAAACACTGATGCAGCTTCCTACTAAACAAGCCAGGTTTGTTCTCCAAGCAGCTGGCAGCCAAGGTCATTTTCTCTCTGCTTCTTCCTCTGATGAGAAGAGGGGCTCCTCAAGAGCAAGGAGCTCCAAATGAGTGAGCTCTAAAGAAACATATCCTCACTGAATCTAAATTCTAATTATCTGAGAAGTACAACTCTAACGCCATTATCTTTCATGGTCTCTAAGAAGTTTGATTAGTATGCTGCATGTCTTTGAGTTATGTCTGAGACAATACTTCTTCAGGCAAATTCTACTGCTATGTGACTTAATATTTTTTAAGCATACTCATTGGTAAATCCTCTAAGACATTGTTTGTCATTTTTAATTCTTTTCTTCAATAGCACTTACTCCATAGCACTGTGAAGGTTAAATGCCATAATGTGCAAAGCTGTTACCTGCTTCCTGTCATGTGTAATGACTTCCTTTTTATCATAGCTATCCCCATTCAGGGTTATGGGTTGTTGTTTTTTTTCCAAAGAGGATAGTATTTCTAAGAATATTTTGTTTCTGCTTATGAAATTGTCTATATGAATATTTATCGGCTTGAGGATTAAAGATCTATAAAATTGAACTGCTAAATGCATCCTACTTAATTATACATCAAGTATCACCCCAATGCTGAATATTTCATCAGTGGCTTCCCTGGCTGTGAGTATACAGAGCCTGGGGAAAGAATGCAATCAATTAAAGAGAATTTGGTACAACCCCAAACAAAGATCATTTTTTATTTTACTGCCAAGTGGAAGAACAGGGCTTTCCAAAAGGGTTTGTTGCTGTTCTTTTGTTTTGTTTAGAATAACTGACCCAAAATCTTTTGGAAGAAGCCCTGAACATAGCTTGGGCCATGATTCACTTTCCATCAGAAATATCAGTAGACTAGCATTGTTTTTCCCAGTCTAAATGGCTATAGACTGGGGCCGGATAGATGGCTTGGTGGGTAAGAACATGTACTTCCCTTTCAGGGGACCCCAGGTGGGTTCCCAGCATTCATATTAGGTAGTTCACAACTGCCTGTGACTCAGCTCCAGGGCTTCTGTTGCCCTTTGGCCTCTGAGGGCATCTGCATATGACTGGTGTATATAAATTCACACAGGCACAGTCACATAAATTTAAAAAATAATAAACATAAATGGTTATATCCTTTCTTTATCATGTTACCTGACAGTTCAGTAGAATTTATCTGTGTTAGTTTGGATTAGAAGTGTCTCCTTAAGCTCATGTATTTGAACACTTGATTCACAGTTGGTACTATTTATGGGAAGTTGTGGTGATATTTTACTTGTACAAATAAAGCCTGTCTGAAGGTCAGAGAATGGAGCTTGCCACTAGCTAACCATAGAGGTCTGGAGGTCTGTACAGACAGACAGGAAGTGAAGTAGCTGGGTGGAAACAGGATATAAGCAGGGAGAAACAGGAACTGGCTCTCTTGTCTGCTGAGATGCTAAGGAGGCTAAGATGTGGTTTGCTCCTTCTCTCTGATCTCTCAGCATTTTCCTCTATATCTGATTCAGGATTTTTATTACTTAGACCAATTAAGAACTCCATTTATATTTTGGCCTCCAACATAGGGCTCGAACCCACAACCCTGAGATTAAGTCTCATGTCTACTGACTGAGCTAGCCGGGCTTAGCTACTGACAAATTCCATTCTCTGACCTTCAGACAGGCTTTATTTGTACAAACAAGATATCACCCCAGGAAGCTATGGAATCCTTAGGGCGGAGCTTTTGCTGGAGGAATACCATCACTGGGAGCAGACTTTGAGGGTTTATAGCTCTCATCTCACTTCCTGCATAATCCTCCGATTCCTGTGTGGATGGGGATGTGATCTGCAAGCTTCCTGCTCTTTCTGCCTGCTGCCATGTCTTCCCACCCCCATGGACTATAGCTCTCTGGACCCACAGCTAAAATAAGCCATCTCTTCTTTAAGTTGCTTTTGGTGGTGGTATTTAATCACAGCAACAGAAAATTAACCAACACATTGTCTCCTTTTTATTTCTTTACCTACATAGGACTACCTTACAATAGGTCATAGATACTCTGAGTCACTCCTGTATGGGGAAAGATAGATAAATGAAAACCTAGCAATACCCCTTCTCCTTCCTCTCTTCCTTTCTCCCTTCTTTTTAAAATTATTTTTCCTTTTTTTTTTTAAAAAAAAAAATAGAGACTCACTATGTTACCTAAGCTGGCCTCAAATTCACAATTCTCCTGTCTCAGCTTCCTTGACAGCTTCACAGTGTGCATCACTGTGCTAGGTTTACTAGCAATCTTTTCAAAGTCAATACTCTCATGGTGAAGGTTTTCTAGAAGATTCTGAAGCCTGACTTCTGAAACATATTTCAACTGTCTATCTATCCATAGTTGAGAAACACAGTGCTTAACACAAACAACATATTTACATGAATCGACTCAATGTTTTGTTTCATCTCCCTGCCTGTCCCCACTTCTCACAGCCTTAGCTCTGCAAGACGGTGTTTCGAGGGAGAAGAGATCCAGGTTCTGACACAAGGGGAGATGAAAGGCATGTGATCAGGAGGACATTCTCAGCCCTAAATTTCAAAGGGGAGAAAGACTTCCAGGTGACAAGCTTCACTAAGGCATGAAAATGCCACCCCACATTGACCTGTGTCTGTCAAAGGTTGTATCATCCTCCCAGGGCACTGATGGAGTACATTCTCGGGACAGGGCTTAGTGATCCCTGCAGGTAAGTTTCCACTGAACACACTTCTTAAACAAGGTATATGAAGATGTCTAAGGGGGAGGGTGAAAAAAAGGGAAACAATATTACATTTAAGACATCAGAGAAGGAGCTGGAGAGATGGCTCAGAGGTTAAGAGTACTGACTGCTCTTCCAGAAGTCCTGAGTTCAATTCCCAGCAACCACGTGGTGGCTCACAACCATCCGTTATGAGATCTGGTGCCCTCTTCTGGTGTGCAGATATACATGGAAGCAGAATGTTATATACATAATAAATAAAATCTTTTAAAAAAAGACATTAGAGAAAAAAACTTCAAATAAATTTTCAGCAGTTCCATATTTGAACATAAACGGTGATTATTTGTTAGTACTCCCTATCCTTATTCATGGTTTACCCAAATTTTATCCATGTGGTTGATGTCATTATTTGTTACAATGACTTTAGATATTTTTAGCCATATTTGATGGTCATATTAAATGGTTGGTCTAAACCCACATAGCTAACAACACAGGTTCGTCTGGCTCCAAAGCCCTAATCCTAGCTCAACACAGTGCTGCACTTTAATGCTGTCATTTTACATTACTTACACATTGCTTTTTAAAATTTAATTTTATGTATTTTTATGCTTGACTGCTTGGGTTTTTGTTTGTTTTGGGGTTTTTGGTTTTGTTTTGTTATATTTTGTTTTTAAGACAGGGTCTCAGCCCGGCGATGGTGGCGCACACCTTTAGTCCCAGCACTCAGGTGGCAGAGACAGGTGGATCTCTGTGAGTTTGAGACCAGCCTGGCCTATAAGAGCTAGTTCCAGGACAGCCTCCAAAGCCACAGAGAAACCCTGTCTCGAAAAAACAAACAAACAAACAAACAAACAAAAAACCAGGGTCTTGGCTGTCCTGGAACTTGCTTTGTAGACTAGGCTGGCCTCAAACTCACAGAGATCCTAGTGCCTCTGCCTCCTGAGTGCTGGGATTAAAGTCATGCGCCACCACGTCTGGCATATGCCTGCCTCCTTGTATGTGCACCCTATGTGTTCCTGGTGCCCATGGAGGCCAGAAGAGGACTTTAGACGGGACTGAAGTTACAGGTGACTGTGAGCTGCCATGTGGATGTTAAAAACTGAACTTGGATCTTCTGCAAGAGGAGCAAGCACTCTTAACCACTGAAGCATTTTACCTAAAGGCAGACCCTTCCCCGCCCCACCACACAAACCATTCTGTCATACCATTGCCATTGCTATGGCAGAGAACTCATCTCTGTTCTCGGACAGTTGGGTTGTTTCAGGTTTTCTTTATTACAGTAAATAATACCACTATAAAGAGCTCAGTTTCTTCTTTTGCATTATTTCCTGGAGATAAATTCACTGACATATCACTAGGTGGAAGGTTACAGGATCAATGTGGCTCTAGCTATGCATTATCAACCCATCCTCTGAACAGACGGTACTGTGTCAGCTCATCTTGAAAGAGAGTGCTATCTTCTCTCACAGGCCCCTCGTGAGAGCTGTAAGGCAAGCCAGGGTGGAGTCCCCCTGCTGCATGGGTATGCCCTGGGGCTTTATCATGCTCCCTGAAGATGATGTGTGACACAAGTGTGTTTACTCCAGAATAAGATCTCACAGGGGATGGTGTGATCCCAGCTCCCACCAGAGGAGGATTCCTGGATTAAATTTGTCTTTTGTAAGTCAGAAGATCATCAGAAGTTACTCTTTTGTTGTTGTTGTTGTTGTTTTTCAAGAAACTGACATTTTCTTCTTGAACCAGATATCATCCCCCCACTCATATATCTGAAAGAAAGTGTGGCATCTAAAGGCTAGACTTTAATGCATGGTTTGCATTTCAAACTGGGTCCGGAGGGGTTGAGACAAACTCTACCAAATAAAGGAAGTCCTAGCAGAGCTAGATTTTCAGGATCTGTTAGGAAAGTATAAAAATGGAGGAAAGCAGATCCACAGCCAAGTACCAGGCTGAACTCTAGGAGTCCAGTCGAAGAGAGGGAGAAGAGATTATATAAATAAACAAGTGGAGTCAAGGTCATGATGGGGAAACCCACAGAAATAGCTGACCCGAGGTCGAGGTCGTAGAACCTCACAGACCCTAGACCCACAGCTGGGGAACCTGCATGGGACCTAACCAGGCCCTCTGCATGTGGGTGACAGTTGTGTAGCTTGGTCTGTTTGAGGGGCCCCAGGGCCGTGGGACCAGGATCTATCCCTGGTTCATGAGCTAACTTTTTGGAACCCATTCCCTATGTGGGATGCCTTGCTCAGCATTGATGCAGTGGGGAGGGGCTTGGTCCTGTCTCAACTTCGTTGACTCCCCATGGGAGGCCTTACCCTTTCTGAGGAGTGGAGGGAGGATGGGTTGGGGGAGAGGCGAGGGGAGAGGGAGGAGGAGAGGGAGAACTGTGGTTGTTATGTAAAATGAACAAAAAATTTAAATAAATTTTAAAAACATCAAAAATGGGGGAAGGCTCTTTTCAAATGTGTGGAAAGTTATTTGGAGATTGCATATTAATATCATACATGACAAACTTTCCATTTAAAGTTATGGAAAGGTTTAGATCTGAATCACACAGCACACAGTGGGACTCATATGACAGACATTATTATTGCCACAATGGCAACCATGTTTATCATATAGTCTAATGACTATATGGCATTGTGGGAAAGTCTGGACACTGAAAGTAAGCAGAACTGATTTGGCCATCTCCCCAGCTGAACAGGTGGCCTTGGACAAGATTTGATCCTGCCGCAGCTTCTATGAAAAAAAAAGTTACACTGCTCCCCGACAAAGTTTGCTTCACATATGAAATGACAGTGTGTACCAGGCATCCAGTCAGTGGTCATTTAATTCACAAATGAGTCGCCGAATGACCAACCAAGTCTTCCCCTACCCCAGAGCTTCTCAAACTTCAGTATGAATATCACCCTGGACTATGTCTCTAAACAGCAGATTTTCAGATCCCATCTCCAGAAATTCCAATTCTGTAGAACAAAAGAATGAAGCCTGGGAATCTACATATATAACTAAGTTCCAAAGTGTTTATGCTACTAGTGCATAGACCATACTTTGAGAAACACTATCTTGTAATCTCAGAGAATTAAAACAAAGAAAAAAGATTTCTATCACCAATAAGCTACAAAAATTTGATACTATGCAAGAGGCCCAAATAGTGAGTGATTTTATTTTCATGACACTGCAGGTGGTTCTTACCTAATGGAATTAGGATTGTCCTATGTAACATCTTTATCTTTTAGTCCTTGCGATGGATGACTGTGTCCTTAATCTGTCATAGCACTCTGCCCTTTTTTCTAGACTGCAGTATATCTCTCCCATTCAGCAAGCTGACAGACATTGCACTTAAACTGGTGTTACTGCACATTTGATTTGTGCCTCATTTCCCACAACTGGACTTTAAGTATCTTTTATTGTTTTATCCTCCACAAACAACATGGAAATCCTTTGCAGTGATAAGCATTTCAAATACATACTTTAATAAATGTAGATATATGGGGGCTGGAGAGATGACTCAGCCGTTAAGAGTGCATACTGCTCCAGGAGAGGACCCAAGTCTGGTTCCCAACACCCATGTTAGGCAGCTCACAACTGTCTGTAACTCCAGTTCCAGGGGACCTGACACCCTCACATAAATGCACATAAAATAAAATTAAATTAAAAATCAGAATAAATATAGATGTACATATTGAACTGTTGACCAATAATCATCGTCAAACCCTTTGTCACAAAAGTGGCTCAGACACAGTTGACTGGTTGAGGACTAGGCTTTGGAAAAGTTAAGTGTTTTAGCCCCACAAGCTGCTTCCTCCTATAGAGTAAGGAGAATTCTTACCTCCCAGGGCTGTTGGGAGGATTAAGTAAGAAACTATTCACAGCATTTATAGCAAAATGCCTAAAACTGTGGGTACATTTAAGTGACAGTTGCTGGCTCTGATTAATACACCTGAAAGGACGATGAACTCAAGCAGGCATCCTAACTGCAAAGAGCCAGCAGCAACCAGAGAGTGGGCTGACTTCACTCTAAGACAAAGATTTCCAGTGTGGATTTAAAAGTTCCCAGGATTGACTGGGACTGACAAGTAACAGCTCTCTCTCTCTCTCTCTCTCTCTCTCTCTCTCTCTCTCTCTCTCTCTCTCTCTCTCTGTGTGTGTGTGTGTGTGTGTGTGTGTGTGTGTGTGTTTGTGTGTGTGTGTGTGCACAAGTGCACTCAAGCATGCCTGCACCACACATGTGAAGGTCGGAGGATGATTTGCAGGAGTTGGTTCTCTCCTTCCACCATGTGAGTTCTGGGAATTGAACTCTGGTCGTTAGGCTTGGCACCAAGTGTCCTTACCCACTGAGCCATCTTGCTCATTCAGCTCGCTTCATTCAGGTTACCGGCATAAGCCATGAGACGGGCACAGGCATTGCACAGGCCCTGTTCACTGGACTCTTCACCTTGTTTTTTGGAACAGGGTCTCTCACTGAACCTGGAGCTCACTGATCTGTCAAGGCTGGCTGTCAAACAAGCTGCAGGTATCCTCTGGTCTTTGCCTCCTCAGCACATGCTATCAGATCTGGCTTTTTATGTGACAAGCACATGAACTGTCTCCTTAGCCCCTTTTTCTTTTGTTTTGAGGTCTAGAATTTTAAGCTTTAAGAAACTGGTTGTCTAGAAATGTGTGTGGATTCTCTATAGAGATGAGAGAGCCATTTTACCATCCTAGCTTTTTCACAGAGCTGTTCAGCCAATGTTTGTGCTTCACAGACCTTCTCTGGTCGTGTGATTATCATGACTTTTTTTTCCCATTACTGAGGAATATCCAGCTTTCAAAATAAAGACTATGAATCTCACCTGAAGCAAGACACATAGACTTTCAGCCTTCTGCTGAAACACTCCAGCTCTGAGAGTGAGACACACAATGGGATCTCCAGGCTATTGTGAGAGCAATGGGTTTGCCTTCTTTGGAATATACAGTCAGTTAACTATAAGAGGGTCTGTGCCCTGGAGAAAATTATATAATGTGCACACACACATATAGTTTATGTATACTTATAGGAATTTCAGCTAAAAGCAATAAACTGAAACAATTCTCAGTGTCTAAAAATAAACTGGCTAGTGATTGAACCATGAGAGATTTATTTGATAGGTTGTAAAGAAATTGTTCAAAATGGTTACAGTGACCTAGAGAATACAACTAAGCAATAACATGGAATAATGTGAGAAATGTAATAACATGTAAAAAGGCTCTGGGCACATTTTAAGAAAAACAGGAAAAAAAGGTAAAATTTAGTTTAAGCTCAGAGCTTTCAGCAATTGTGGAGTAATGTAGAACCTTCCCAGTGCTCCCGTCCTCTTAAAAAAGCCAGTAAGAACCGTAGGCTTAGGTGGTGGGATTGTGACATCACCAGCACTTCAGCCAATCTCTTCGATGGTTATTTGTATAGTTTACTCCTCCTAATGCAAAAGAAGTTGATTTCTTTGCATGACATCACTGAAGGGAAGTGTTAATCTACAACAGAAAAGGAAGAAGAAAACTACATTAACAAAGGAATATGTGCAATGACATTACTATCAAAATACAGTGATAAAAATTATAACTAGTCCTGAGTGTTCTACTCAGTATGCTAAATCTTAAAATAGCTTTCCAACAACTTGACAGTTCCTCATCCATTTGATGCTTAAATATTTTAAAATGGATGTCTAGGGAGGTGAAGACAAGAGGATCAGAAGTTCAAAGTATCTTTGGCTACAATAGTGAGTTAGAGACCAGCCTCAACTACCTGAGACTCTATCTACCAAAGGGGGAGAAAAACCTGAAGGTTTAAAACAGATTCCTAACTCCCAACAGAGTAAAAAATAATATTTAATAATTTTCTGGGACACTCTACAAGTCTCTCACTGTTAAGGAAAAGAGAAACCTCTTATTTCTCAGACCTGCTTTTATAGAGAGAAGGAAAACTCACCCACTCTAGACTTACCTGGGCATTTTCGCACTTTGTCCTCCACAGGAAAAAGCATCAGTTCACCAAACTGACCTGGGTGTTGACAAGGACACAGGATTCTGGAACACTCATATATATATTCAGGTTAGCAAATGTAGTGAGGGATGACTTTGTTTATTATTCTAATTGAGATTTCTATTCGAAGAACATGCTTAGTAGGTCAATCCTGCCCCTACAACCTAGGGGTGTGGGCCCATTACTTGCTTCATTGGGATTTACTGACATCAACCATGTGTTCAGCACAGGCATTTCATAAGAACTGTCCCCTTGGCTGGTCACAAAAGCAATGTGGGCAGACATGTCACAACCCTTTGATTCACAGTTGAGAAGAACTTGGGTTAAAGAGGTTCATTGATTTGGTTGTCCAAAACAGAACCAGAATTCTCCCATAAAATTTTTGACGTAAGACTAGCATTCTTCCCACTACATCATACTTATAATAATTAGATGTGTCAAAACAAAAGGGAAAATTCTATTCCTATATGCCAAATACAGACTCTTGCTTTGTGAGTCTGCAAATGTTTGTCATATCTTACATATAAACATATAGTTTGTGCTTGTATTTTCTCAAAGCGAGGGAGAACAATAGGATGATCGATTCAGTCCTTTAAGCAGAATTTCAATCAGCCAAAATACTTTTGAGTTGTATAAATCTCAAGTACTTATTTGTTTATTTGTTTACTCTGGCCAATGAAAATCTGCCACTGACTTCAAAACAGCCTTTGCCCATCATCCAGTCTCTCCAATGACGTCACTTCCAAATTTCCTTTGAAGTAGCAGAATTATTATGTAGTATGTTGTCTTGTGAAATTCAGAAATGGCTTGGACAGGTTTGAATTTTATGGAATCATCTAGAAACTGGATGACATCTGTGATAGAAGCCATGACCTTTAATCCTGTGTCAGGTGGTGTCTAAATGCTAGACAACACTCCAAAAGTTAGATAGCCATTATCCCAGTTTCCAAATAACTAGGAAAGTTAGACATGGTTTAGGGATGGAGGTGTAGTTTAGGGGAGAATTCAAGCTTGGTGGGTGTGAGTCTCTGGGTTTAATTTCCAATAGCACACCCCCAAAAGAAGGAAAACAAAGTGGATTTTATGAAAAACACCAAAGACTTTCCATTGATGAGTTTCACACCTTGGACATCATGTGTTAAGTACATGATAACATAATAATCAAACAAGCCAAATGCTTGTAGTCTTAACCTTTGGGAGGCTGAGCCAGGAGTTAGAGACTGATCACAAGTTAGAGGCTAGACTGAGCTGCCTCAAACAAATAAAACCAAACTTAAGGTGAACATTGATTTGGTAGTGAAATGAGATATAAGATGTTTTCAAATTTTAAGATGTTTTCTGTTTCCTGAAGGATCTTTTAAGTTTTTGTTATGTATTTATTTACTTTATTTTTGTATGTATGAGTGTTTTCCTGCACGTATGACTGTGTACCATGTCTGTACCTGGTGCCAGGTAGACTAGAAGAGGGTGGCCAGAGGGTGGATCCCTTGGGACTGGATTTACAGACCATTGTTAGCTGCTATGTGGGTGCTGGGAATCAAATCCAGGTTCTCTGTAGGAGCATCCAGCACTCTTAACTGCTGAGCCATCTCTCAGGCCTGAAGAACCGATTCTTCTTTTCTTCAACTTGGAGTCAGTTCATGAACATGGGTCAGGGGGCCCACTGTGTGCTCCACACTCTTGCCACCCCTTTCTCTGAGATGTGTATTTAAAACAGAGAAAGGGTTTGTGGGGCTTCTGCACTTCTCTCAGCTCAGGCAGAGAGCAGTATGTTCCTCTCCTTTGTACCAAGGGAACCTGCCCCCACCCGCTGCCTAGTCCTACCCACGATCTGCTCTGGCACTCTGCCATTCCTCACCATTGAAAATTCGAAAGGCTTATAGCTTTGCATTCCCAAATTGTGCCTGATACTGTGTAGTGGATATGGGGGGTGTTTTTGCATTCCCAGCCCATTCTAAATTCCAATTTTCTAAAAATGGAGCGGCTTAGTTTAGAAAGTGGCTCCCTGACTGTAGTAAATTCTTAACAACTAGGTCTCTTTTAGGATACACATCAAAATAAGGCATTGGAATGTGGGAAAGGCTTAACAGAGTCAGGAAACTCACAGACTAGTAGGACTGAAGTGAGGCCAGAATGGCCTAGTGAGTGTGAAAGAGATTGGTAAACTGTAAAATCCTGCAGGGAAAGCTCTGTGACTCACACAGGATCAGCCTTGCACAGCAGCCCGGGCCAGTGGTTCTCGGCTGTTAGCATGCCTCAGAATTACCCGGAGGGCTCGTGAGACATAGACCTCTGGGTCCATAACTTTAGGTTTAAAAATGCCCAGGAATTTGTATTTCCGTCTGGTCCTAAGTGATGCTGATGCTGCGAGGCCCCTGTTTAGGCTTTGAGAATTTCTGGCTGCTGAATAAGGGCAATCCATCACTGCCACAGTAGGCATACAGTTTGCAGGAAGAATAGTAATTATTAATACTAGTCTACTACTACTCTCCACTTCTTGGTAACACCAACATCCCCTGCTCTCATCTTCTATCAGTATAGGGCAAAAAATAGCATTCCTCTTCTAATCCGAAGTATGTATCATTAATACCTGCCAGCAGTGCCCATTCTTGTTTAAAAGCTGCTTTCAAGGGAGCAGGGGCCTCTTACAGGTTGTTGTGCTCTCGTTTCTGAATGTAAAGCCTAAGTTCTTATGAGATGTGTATTTAAAACAGAGAAAGGGACCATGTGGTAGAACACACCCTCTCCTTTGCATTTGTAGCTATGAATGCAGGCATAGGTTTGTGACTCAGACCACGTATCTTAGAAGGGACCAGCCTGTCCCTAACTGAAGGGACGGATATAACGTAAGGTGCAAAGTTAGGGGAGTAATGATAAACACCTTACTGTGCCCCCAACACAGAGAGTAGGAGGGGTGATTGCAAAGGCCTAGAGTGAGAGAGGTGGCTCCAGAGCCGGCCCTCCGCAGAGCTCCAACGCAGCCTCATGTCGCCCTCCAGACCCTCCTGGGGGACGCGCGGTGCAACCAAGCCTACAGCGGTGGCCGCGCGCCGCCGCGCAGCCCTCCGGCCTTCCCATTGGCGGGCGGCGCCATCTGCGCTCGCCTCGCCCTGGCGCCGGCGGGCGGAGGCCCGGGCGGGGTAGGCCGCGCTCGCGGCGGGCTGTGGCCGCAGCCTTGCGCTGCTGCTGCGCAGGAGGCGCGCGGCGGCAGGCCCATGCGGGGCGGCGGGCGGCGGGGCCGGGTGCCAGGGCGGCCCTACGGGACCCGCCCGGCCGGCTCCCGCGCTCCCTGCCTGGCCCAGCAGCCTGGCGTGCGGGCGGGGATGCGCCAAGTGGCCCGGCTTCCCGCCGCCCTGCGGGACCCTGAGGCAGAAAGTTTGGGGGTCGGGAGCGGCCCTCCTCCCCGCCAGTGACTGCCCAAGGACTCCTGCAGCCCGGCTTCGCCCGCCACCTGCCTCCGCTCCCCAGGTCGGAATGAACTATCCCAAGGCTCCCCCTCTTCGCCCCTCCCTCATCCTCCTTTAGAAAGATATTTTCTTAAATTCAAGAACTCGTGATCTGCCTACTCCTCTCGTCCATAATTTAAACCCCAGGTCTTTTGAGTGCAAGAGGGGGTGCGGTCTCCCCCAAGACAGCACGCTAGAAGGACAGATTCCCCTTGCCGACCCACTTACACCATGAAGAGGTGCAAATCGGACGAGCTGCAGCAACAGCAGGGCGAGGAGGATGGGGCTGGGATGGAAGATGTGGCTTGCCTTTTGCCGGGCGCGGACCTCCGGCCTGGGGAGGCCTCGGGTGCTAACTCCGCTGGCGGGCCAACTTCAGATGCTGGCGCTGCGGTGGCACCCAACCCGGGTCCCCGAAGCAAGCCTCCTGATTTAAAGGTGAGCGCAGACCGTCCCCAGGCAAGCCCAACCCGCCACGTAGCTTTCCCCACCCCACGCAGAAGTGTCTTTACCGGATAAAAGTGATGGGGACGCTCACAGAGGTCAGAAAGGATGAACGATGTTCCGCTAGGACCGGAGGGGGAAGTTAGGTACCATTTGTGCCTGTCTATCAGTTCCATTCCAGGCCTCTGTGTTCTTCATTATTCAGCAAACGGTTTAATGACTCACTCATCCGAGATTGTTTGAGGAACGCGTGTGAAATGCTATTTGCAGACAAAGGGCTGGCGAGATCTAAGATGCTAACTTAAAAAGTTCCCAGTACTCTTCCTTCTCTAGGAAGGCTGGGGAAGAAGGTTGCAGCATGGGATGCTAAATAGGTTAGCGCTACCTTCCTATGCCAATTAGCCCCTTCCGGGTGGGATTTTTGAGCACTTTCCTGAAGGAAGCTCAGTTTGTCCATCTATGAAAGGGGGGTGTAGATGTCTTGCCGTTAGGTGGAGCCAGAGGTTAATCTAGTGTTTGGAGATCCCTGTCTGCCTGCTGAACCAACCCCCAGGGTGGAGAACTGACAGGTGGCAGGGCAGAGCTTGGGCTGGTTGCGGCCTCGGTTCAAGTTGCACACATGCTGAGCCGGCAGCTAGAACCAGAATTGGAAAGGGCCGTTCACATGGAGCTGTTTATTTTCCAGCCCGAGGTCTTCTAGACAATTGGCGAGCTGTATTGAATATATCTCTGAGTCAATTACAGCAGCAGCCGGGATAAATAATGCGCCTTTGCTGGAGTTACCGCCAGGACTGCCTGCTCAGGCTCCTCAGGCCAGTTCACAAGTGGGCTGAGAGAGATGTCAGCCCCAGGAAGGGACTTAGATGCCTTGGGGATTGATGCCTTGGGAATTTTCTCCAGAGAGGGAGCAGGGTCTGGGATAGGGGAGCAGAAAGGACTCCCGTTAGGTTAAAGCCGGTGTCCCTATGACTGTGGGCACTGAGGAGCTCACCACAGTAAGCCAATGACATTCCTTCTTTGGCCTGAACAGCTCAGAGTCAGGAAGCCAGGTGAGTGCCTGTGCTCTTTTGTGTAGTGTGTGTGTGTGTGTGTGTGTGTGTGTGTGTGTGTGTGTGTGTGTGTGTGTTCATTTGTGTTCCTTGGGGGAAGAAAGCCCCCTCACTCCTTGTGTGGACTTTTAAAATTTTGTGGAAGTTTTGCAAATCTGACCTCTTGTTCACCAACCTTATGTCTAAAGATGGGCTCTGTTGGACACCTAGGCTCTCTTCCAAAAGCTTGTGATTTCAACAGACCCCAAGAAGTGTCATTCCCTCCCCCAAGTGACATGTTTTCTGTTTTAAGTGAGATGACAAGCACAAAGAAGTCCCTTTAATGCTGCAGAGAGGAATGGGGAGGGGACCCTTTGGCCTCACTCTGCTGGCTATGGAATGAAGGCTACAGTATCTCTTCGTAAAAAAAGGCTGAAAATTGTTGTTGTTTGTACCTTCCTGTATCATCTTAACATTGTTTTTTGTACCTTTCTGTATCATCTATTTTTTGTTGTTGTTGTTTTCACTCATTTTGGTCAGGAGCAGATAGAGCAACTGCTCTGACTTGAGTGCAACATATTAACTGCTGAATTGTCCTGAAGGAGAATTGAGCATTGAGGACCTCACCTCCACACATACCCTACCTTTCCGCAGCCCAGCGGTGTAGACCCAACCAAGGAGAACACAGTGACCGCAGCTCACGCTAGCACAGGGAGGCACGCAGAGCTCCTGCCTGTTTATCTCTGTCTGCTTCAACATAACTTGTTTACCACGCGACAGAGACTTCTCTATCACATGAGACATGAGAGCCACCACAGTTTAGCAGGTCACTTACCTTTTCTGAGGAAAGGGACAAGGGATATTGGAGTATGGTCAAACTTGTTTCCCATTGCTGGACAAGTTTTCCATGGCTGATAGCTTAGTGGAAAAATTTCATTGTTGTCTCTACAAGTGGATAGAAGTTGATGTATTCTAAATTAATAGTGGTACCAAAAGGGACATGTTTACTTTTTAATTTGCAATACCGTTTGCTTGTCCCTTACCAGTGTTTAGTTGATGCTGTTCGGCAGTTCTGGCTTGCTTTTGCTTTCATTTTGAACTTGGAGATAGGGACTTTCAGTCCCTTAGTCCCACTTCTATTTTTTGTGACAACTCCAGGGATTATGACTGATAGATTGCCATGGAGGAAATATCTCAAGCAAGGAGCAAAAGCATGTAAGGCTCTGTCTAAAGCACCTCTGTGGTACTAGAAGAAGAAGAAAATTCAGATTTTGCTAGAAACATCTGAATAATGCTCCACTGGTGATGGCCAGCAAAGCAGAGGCTTCTACTGTCCCTGGTCCTTTAAGGAACATTAAATTGTGTGTTGTACATCTCTCGGTTTATTTTGTGTGGGGGTGGGGATGGATATCATGAGATCATAGCTAGAGTCTTGAGCATGCTAACCTAGGATCTGTGATTATGGAGTGGGCCCCCCCCCCGGGAGAAAATAGCTACATAGTAGCAATTTTAAAACGGTAACTATAACAGAAAAGCAACCTGCAAATGGTCCTGGTCCCACAGGAGGCTTGTGTAAACACTTCTGAGGCTTGCCACAACTTCACATAAGCATGTATCCTCCAGGGGAGATCTCAGCAGACAGTATGTAAGGGGAGCAGGACAGTTTAGCATGGATTCCTGTCTAACCACCCAAGCTTACGTCTTCATTCATTTGTTCTCATGATCCCATCCTTTGCTGCTATCCGAGTCCCTGCTTGTTGAGGAGAGATGCTGGGGTGGCTTGCCACAGAGTCTGCTGGCTTACCAAAAGTGTAACAGAATTCTCCAGCAAGGAGACTGGCTGCAGTGAGAAGGGATGCCGGGAGGAGCTTAGGAGAAATATGCAGACAGAGACCCTGTTCAGAATACAGCATGTAGTTGGGGCCTGGGTGGACAGCTGTGCTCATTGTGTGTGTCTGCCCTGAGCACTGGAGAAGCCTGAGGTTGGGGGAAGCATTGCCCACCTCCCACCATTCCAACCCCACTGTTTAGCTCAGGGACACAGCCTTTCCTGAGAGGAAAAGCCTGGGGACGATGGCCAGGAAAGTTCCCAGAGGTGCTCTGTCTCCTTATACAAGCCAGATTTCCCCTGGGATTGCTGAGCAGTATCATGGTCATTCCCTGAAGAAAAGTGGGGAGTTCCACCATCCATTGCTCCCATCTGGTTGGAAGTGCTCTTGACTCAAAAGTCCTTTGGGATAGTTCAGAACATGTTCTTGTGTTCTCTGTTCCTACTGAGTGAGGGAGAGGAGAAGACGACAGGCCGCCAAGGGAAATTCACAGAGAAATCCTAGGTGGATCTTCTGTATGGGTGCTCGCAGGGGTTTCAGTACCCTGTGAATGGCTCATGGTCCTTCCTTGTTCATCAGTGCACTGGCAAGAGGGTATGTTTGTGCAGCCAACAGATACTGGACACTTTTAGAGGGAAAGGTATTATTATAAACAGTGAAATCCTGAGAGACATGTATAAAGTTTAACAAAAATTGACAGCTCATCTATTCACTACCTGAGTCAAAAAATATCATTAGAATTCCCAAGCCTCTGTGTCCATGTTCTTTTGTTTTATTTTACTTTTTTAAGAGCCAGGGGTTGGTTAAAATTTGTGCAATCGGTCTCTAAATGAAGGGGAAGACTAGCTACTTTTTGGGGTGTGGTATGAAGGCATGTGTGTATCCTGGGACTTTGGATGATATGGTGACTGTGGAGTATGGCTATCTGGGACCCTGCTGCATCCTGGAGTCCTACTGTCCTTTAGAAATGATGTTCTCAGGCTTGGAGATCCCTGCATTCTGTGGGACATGGACCCCTGAGGTAGACTTCATTGGGGAAGGTAGGCTTGAGGGAGACCTAACCCAAGAAATGGAAACTTATTTCTTCAGCAAGGCAATGCCTTCATTTTCAGGTGAGCCTCTAGGTCCCTCAGGATGAAACAAACATTTGCAAGAAAATCCCCAGGGCACCTAAGCTTTGTTGTGCTTGGAACACCATGCAGTGGAATCTGAAATATGGCTTAAGCAAGAAGGGTGCTTGAAGAGGAGATGGCTTTAGATCAGAATATTAAAGAAAGGACAGAAGTGTTAGTTAACAAACAAGAGAAGGAGTTCCCGCTAGGACAATAAGATGACAAGAACCAAGACCTCAATATAGTCTTTACCCATTCCCTTTCCCTGTCAGTGCCAGGGACCAGAGAGCTCTGAGAAAGCTGAAGTTGCTAGTTTTGACCCATCTATACCTTATGAGGACAGAGGGTCCTGAGGCCCAGAACTGCCCTCCAACCCCTCTAGCCTGCAGCAGTATCCAGAGCAGACCTATGTGTGGGCTCAGGAGGAACTGGAGCTGCTAGAAAAGCATGTGGCAAATGAAGCTCTCTGTTCTCCTGCCACATATTGGGTTCTAGATTCTCTCCCAGCTGCCCTAGTTGCAGTTCAGTTTACAAAATGTGCTTCTTTTTTGTGTATATCCAATTGTGGCTTAGCCACCAATCACATTTAAAAAAAAAAAAAGCCTTCTTGTATGAGGAGTTGAAACATTCAATAAGTTATGAATATGGAGGTGATATAAAATGATACTATGGATAGGGAGAGGCTTGATGGGTTCTCAGGATGTGGTGGGGTGGTCTTACTGCCAACCCAGAATCACCTGTGTTGACCTCTTCCATGAGACTTGGCATCTCTCATGGAAAACCCCATCAACTAGGATGGTGCACCTTTGGACTGAGGCCCTGGCTGAACAAGGATCCATAAAGAAGGGTCCACTTGTCTGCCAAATACAGGAGTCTCTCACCTCAATTAAGAAGTTAAAACAAAGCTGCTGGGGGTGGGGGAGCATATTTTGTATTTGACTTCTCAAACCAAACTACCAAAGGTTTCCTCATTCCAACCAAGTTAGCTAAGTGATATCCACTGCAGAAAGTGAAGCTGGTTTGCAAGGGCATGACTCCCCAGCAAACCCTCCCTGAGCCACTTGTGGGGACAGTAAGTTCATTCTCCTGCCAAGCCAACACATTCTTGGCAAATTACTAAGATGATAAATGGAGCCAGGGGTTCAAGCCATAGCAGGAGGGATCTGGGTTAGGCACAAGCAAAAACTGCTCAACTGAGCATTTTAAACTTTTGGAAAAGATTCAGCCCTTGGAAAGGTAGTTCTCTAAAGATTACATAACTTTTTACGATTGTTTTGTAGATTTGGGACAAATAAATATATTGCAATAGCCATGTTTGCATTGAGGTCTCTGCCAGGTAACAGGCGGGATAGCTGCTGCTTGGTCATTACTCATCTTGTCAAGGATTCTGCAAACTGGTGGGTGAAAAGTTGGAGAGCCCTTGGAGTGAGCACTAGAGACCAAGTGGCAAGACAGCACATAACTAATTGCAAAATGAGTGGTGCAGATAATGAGCCCTCATGGGTTCAGAGCAGAGGGAGGCCATGGATACTGGCTTCATAGAGTGGATTGATGGAAAGGGATGGCTACATGGGGGAAGAGAGAGGGGGACACATCTGCTGTGCTGAGGCACATGAAACCCCAGTGGATGAGGTGACCTTTCTCAGCTGACCTTCCTTAGTTTTAGCCAGACTGTTCTAAGTGAAAAATGCACAAGAATTCAAATGGGGGTTGTACTCAGATTCAATTGTTCCTGGGATAAGTGAGCTCTGCTTCCCCAACTGATCCAGGAAAAGAAGAATGAATCCAGAAACCTTCCATCACTGTGTTTCCAATAGAAACCCCAAACATTCTGGGAACCAGCAGCTGCTGCCTTCCATCACTCTGTGGTCAGTGGCAGGGAGCCTGGGGTGATAGACCTTCTCCTTTACCCTCTCTGCTGCCCACCTGTGCTGCTTCTCGGTGGCAGTGGAGATCACAATCCCCTCCAGAAAATCTGTAGTTTCTGTGGGTTTTCCCAGTGACTCGTTCTCTAGCGCTGGCCCTGTTTCCATAGAGACCCTATAAATAGAGGAAACGTTGGCGACCTAGGCTTATAAAGGCTCAGGGTGACCCAGGCACCCCCTGAGTCCTCACAGCCATATCTGTGATGGGGCAGAGAGAATTTCAGACCAGGTGGAGGAAGGCTAAACAGTTGCTACCTGGGGATCATTAGTTCCTGGTTAATGGTGCCTTCCCAAGACCCCTTCAGCGTTTCCAGGATTGATGAGAACGCAGGGACCTGTAGGTATTGGAAACTGCTTTAAGTCATGTTTTTTAGCCAAATGGTGCCATGGCCACTGCACCCTGCACCCTTTTCCTTTTGACTTCTTGAAGCTGTCTTTGCAGAATCTGGAGCAAATTCCCTTTGCTGGGCCACACCCAGGGAAGAGAACAGCTGAAGCCTGCTGTTCAGAAACCACAGGGTTCTCAGGAAAGAGCACCATGCTTCCTGAGAGCATGGTGCCACCCAGGGAGCTCTGGTCCTCCCTACTCTGGAAGACAGTTGCAGGGAAGGGACAGTACCACTCGCTCGATCACTGCCCTCCCCAGGTGCAGCGCCTCCTCCTGGAAGCTGCCTGTGGATAGAAAGAGCTTGCGTCCCACCCCTGACTCTTTGGCCTCACAACTCTCTCTTCCTGACACATGGTCTTGTCTGGCCATCACAGTGGCTTTGGCAGCTGGAGGAAAGCAAAAGTCAATGCGGAAGGACAAGTGGCATTTAGAAGCTGGAGCCTGTTAGTCAGAGCAGGTGGTGCTTTCTGCTGCGTTGGTGGCTAAGTTCCCTCGAGCTAGTCGCCATGGTTTTCCTCACTTCTGAAACTTGGGGCTGGGTATGTATATGCACTAAGGTTTTTTTTTTTTTTCCCCTCATCATGTTATGTCAAAACCCTTAACCGTCTTCCTGACACCCACAGGTAGGAGCAGCTGGCCTGCATGTCACCCTGCTTGCTATTCTTGCTTTTTACTCCCTCCACCTTCCTTTTTGTTCTTTCCCTTCATATCTACTGTGGACTTTAACAGAGTCCCAGGCATTGCTGGCAGAAAGATCCTTTACCTGCAGAGCACCTGGGGAGGGTAGAAATGAAGACCTGAAGATCTGTGGTTAGAGGCTTGCCCAAGTCCTGTGATGAGACCTGAGCATCTGCTCAGTGCAGTGAGGATACAGAGCCCCGGACAGTTCAGTGACCCTCCCCCAACCCTGAGATTTTTGCCTTAGGTATTGTCCCAGGAGACATACACCACCACAACTACTGTAGTCCCATGTCAGGTGTGGGCCAGTAAATTAGACTAGAAGTTGGAGGCTCATCTTTTAGGTTTTGATGAGATATCTATTATGTGCCTCAATTTTTTTTTTTTTATCAGCAAAATGGAATGTGGCTACTATGGTCTGTGAGATAGACCATTTTAGCTCCTGGAATAAGATTAGTGTCAGGTTAGACTGGCAGTGTAAGTTGAAAAGCACTTGGTATTGTTTTTAAAAGTAAATTAGACACGGATTGTTGGGGTCAAGACAATATGGCTAATGGGTGGTTGAGAGTCTCCAACCTACCCCCTGTGGCCCATAACCCATCAGTTCCCGAGGCTGTATACTCAGGACCTCAACTAAAGTCTTTTAGGGGAAACATTGTCTCCCTAAGTGGGTAGGAAAGGGGGCTTCTGTGTAGGAGAAGCAAGTTAGGAATGGGGTATGGAGGAAAGGCCTAGAATAGAATGTTAAGTTCAGAGGATGTAGTATACTTAACAAAAACAGTTTGGCAAAGACCAGGGCCAGGAGGCCCCTTCTGGGGTCCCTCATGGGAAGACTTGTGTCAGCTTGGGCCTGGCCATGTGAGGAAGAGGAAGAGGGTGGCTAACTCAGCTATAGTCAGGAGGCACCTGTACGCTACTATCCACTCTGCCTTGGACATCTTGGTTCTGACCCAGTATAGATTCAAGTGGGCTTGGGGTACTGCCTCTCTCATTCCTGCAGAGAGGGCAACTCTGGGAGCACCTATTATAGAAGACCTGTTTCTAGGGCTGCCCCAAATCTCAGTTCTTGAGAAGAATAATTTCCCTATCTGTGGGTGCAAGTGTGTTGCTTTTGTGGGTGTCTGAGGGAAACAATGAGATTATGCAGGAGAGAACATACCTCCAGAGCTCCAAACTCAAATATGGCTTGGGAAGTGGCAGGCATGGGGGGTCGACTGTAGGACTCCAGTGAGGATCCTTTTCGTTTTGTGCGAGTGCAGGTCTTGTAGTCACACGGAGTGTGGGTGCAGCTAGCATAGACATTGATGGTGAGCAGCACTGAGTGGGCAGCCACTCAACCACTGGAGGCTTGTGCTTTCCTGGTTTCTTCATGGCCTAACCTATGCTCTAGGAAGAAAACTAGTATGTTTAACTCTTTTGGACCGTTTAAATTGTTTTCTATTGATGGAGGTTGCTTTGTGAAGTTATAGGATGTTGGTACAGAGAAGACCCTGCTGTGGCCTCTGAGCCCCAGGTGACTTGTCTCTTTCCCTCTTAGAGGACAAAGCATAGTGTTTCCCTGGTCTTGAGTCCCACCCATCCTCTTACATCTCTAGAGCTTTACAGAGGACATGGCCCACACAGATAAGCCATCTTCTCATAAGGAAGCTGCCTGCCATTACATGACAGTTGCCCTGGCAGCCATCCTCCAGCCATTTATCCTGGGCAGTGCTGTGGGGAGCAAGTGGGGTCTCTCAGGGCTGCAGCAGGGCAGCACCAGGCCTCGGGGCTTCAGCTTGGTTCTAGTCTGAGCAGGATGAATCCCTTATCTGGACAGCTATTTCTGCTGTAGATACTCTAGGCTCAGAAAAGTAATGTTTGTTTCATTGTCAGCTATGGCAGAGCTTAACTGGATGCAACTGATGGAAGATAGAGGTAGAGTCACATAGACAGAGGTCGGTTTTGTAGACTGTTTTCTTGGATGTGCTGGTCCTCCATCATCAACTGTCAAGGCTGCTGCATCTCCAGATACTATTTTCACATTCCATATGGGAGAACTAGAAAGGACCAGTGCCTTTATCAAGAAAGCAAAGGTGTTTCAGAAACCATAGCTACAAGCAAATGTGCTGAAGCAGGAAGTTCTAGCAAAGTACATTAACACCTTGCAGTTTGGTTGGTGAGAAAGGGGGAGAGGTGCTGGACACACAATTCGCAGAGCCTGCTTCGATGGTATAGCCTGATTATATGGCCCTGCTTTTTCCAAGGAATGTCACAAAGACCTCCTTGGGAATGGATGTTTGTGGTCTCAATGCCCTGGTGCAGCTTGAAGGATGGTCTAATAGGAAAGAAGGGAGGTGATTGGCCTGGGGAGACCAATAGAGAAGGATACAGCCCCAGGAATGCCTTGGGTACTACTTGTATATTACTAAGCCCCAGGCTCCAGTCTGAGAACATCCTGTTTAGAAATCTGAACTTACTTTAGGAACCTTCGGGTAGATGACCCTGTAGGCATGGCAGGCCATCCATAGAGATCCTAGCATCCAGATATCTGTGCTGGCTGCTCCGGTTTCCTAAGAATAGACCCACCTTCAACCCTAACTGACAAGGCATCCAGGAGCTTTCCATTGACCAGGGCTTTTCATCTCTCCCCCCTTAAGAAAATCCAGCAGCTCTCAGAGGGCTCCATGTTTGGCCACGGCCTGAAGCACCTGTTTCACAGCCGACGCAGGTCACGGGAGAGGGAGCACCAAGCGTCTCAGGAGGCCCAACATCAGCAGCAACAGCAGGGCCTATCCGATCAGGACTCCCCAGATGAGAAGGAACGCTCCCCGGAGATGCACCGCGTCTCCTATGCTGTGTCCCTGCACGACCTGCCTGCCCGACCCACTGCTTTCAACCGGGTGTTACAGCAGATCCGTTCCAGGCCCTCCATCAAGCGGGGCGCCAGCCTGCACAGCAGTGGGGGGAGCAGTAGCCGCCGTGCCAAGAGCAGCTCCCTGGAGCCCCAGCGTGGCAGTCCTCACCTGCTTCGTAAGGCCCCCCAGGACAGCAGCCTGGCCGCCATCCTGCACCAGCACCAGGGCCGACCCCGCTCCTCCTCTACCACCGACACAGCCTTGCTCCTGGCTGATGGCAGCAATGCGTACCTCCTGGCTGAGGAGGCCGAGGGCATCGGGGACAAGGTAAGTCCCGGCAGAAGGAGGGCGGGGCGAGAACCTCTGAGGCCACACTGATGCTTTGCTTGGCACTGCTAAACCTTGCTACAACCGCATTACCTGTCCTGGCTGAGAAGTCAGGATATGACCAATCCAAACATAAGGGGTTAATTTTTTGTTTGTTTAGGGGATTGTTTTTCAAAAATGGTCGTTTGCTCAGATTGTTTGATAGTAATTTTGGTTAATTTCCCTTAAACATGCTTTGAAGAGGCAGGGACTGGTTATCCCTCTTATTAGCAGCATTAACTGGCTGTTTAATCTCTTTGCTCCTCTGAATCACCAATTGAAAATGGCAGGGGAGGGGGGGCGGTGAGAGGAATGAGTTAGCAAAGGCAACTTCCTGGACTGGAACCTGGCACAGTAGCTTTACTGTGATCTTTACCAACCAGAGAAGAAGGGGAGGAACCCATGAAGTGTTATCTGGTACTTCATGAATGTATCCAACTCATTTGTTTATTCATTTAACAAATACTTGGTGAGGGGATGTTACAAGAGCGAACAGACTAGTGTCGCTGTTCTCCTGCTGCCCAGTGTTCTAGAAACACTAGAGAATGAATGGAAAGGCTCTGATGAACACTTTGGGAGCTTGGAAACAGAGTAGGCAGGATGGCAAGGAGTTGGCCAAGTCTTTCTGGAAGAAACTGTTGAACTAACTCAAAGGAAGGAGGGAAGCTTGGTATACAGCAGAGCAAGGGAGCTGGTGGCAGGTGCTTCTGCTTTTGGAGACTCCGGGAAGCAGAGGCCGGACTACAGACGGTCATGCTGCATCCAGTCTGGGAGTCCAGTGAAGCTAAGGGAGGCAGAGTGCAGAGTGCATTAGGACAGCAGGCAGTAGATTAAGAAGGGGTGGGGGAGAGAAAAGGAGCCAAGGAAACTGTCTTTGATGTTATTGCAGCAGCTGCAGCCACAGGATGTAGAGGAGAGGAATTCAGAAAGTACGGGGGTGGGGGTGGGGTCAGAAGCAGTGACACTAGACCGGGAAGAGGCTATGGAAAGGAAGGAAGACAAGAACCTCTGGCTTAGCTTACTGGTGCTCTGTTTGGTTGAGTCAGGGGTCAGGTAAAGGGACTGTCCTGCTGAAGGTTCATTGGGAGCTGCCCACGTAGAGAGGACCCACTGGCTGGCGGGTGAAAACAGCATTGAGGTTGAAGTCACTGGTGCCGGTGAGATAGATCCTCAAGGGGGCATTTAGAGTGAGGAGAAGGCTAAAGCCAGATCCCACTGGCATAGAAGGGACCCGCTTTTGCCACATTGGTTTCTTCCTTCCTTGCCGCCTTTCTTTGCCTCAGTGGCGTCTCTCTGCAGGTTTGCTCCCACACACACCTGGGTGCCCTTCTGAGGCTCTGTGGCTGTGATTCGTTTCCCCTCTCTTGGTCTCTCTCCATCAGTGGAAGAAAAGTTAGAGCTGAAGGATTGATGGGAGGCAAGTTGAAAGGTCAAAGATGGCAGAGGGTTTGGGATTAGAGGACTAGTGTGACATCTCAGCTTGCAGAAAAGGAGGTGAGGAAAGCTGATGAGGTGGAGAAAAGGAAGCGGGGGCTGAGGGAGTTAAAGAGCCAGTGCCCTGAGAGAGCATGAGGAGGAGGTAGAGACAGAGATGCCTTTGGGTTTAAGAATTGGGAACTTGGTCGGATGTGATTGTACATACCTATATTCCCAGCACTATGGAGCTAACACAGGAGGGTCATAAGTTCAAGATCAATCTGAGTTACATAGTGAGACTCTCAATAAAACAAGGACTAAGGATATTCAGTGATAGAGTGTGTTAGCATGTTCAAGGCCCTAGGTTTGATCCTTCAAAGAAGAAAAAGGCCAGGCAGTAGTGGCATGCACCTTTGATCCCAACACTTGGGAGACAGAGACAGGAAGATCTTTGTGAATTTGAGGCCAGCCTGGCCTACAGAGCAAGTTCTAGGACAGCCATAGAGAAGCTACATAGAGAAGCCCTGTCTTGAAAAAAAAACAAAAGAAGGAGAAGAGGAGAAGAAGGAGAGAGATAGGGAGAGGAGAAGGAGGAGAAAGAGGAGGGAGGAGGAGGAGAAGGAGGAGAGGAGGAAGAGAGGACGGGGGGAGGAGGAGAAGGTGGGTGATGAGGAGGAGGAGGAGGAGGAGGAAGATTTGGTATCTTGGGAAATGGCTCAGACAAGGAAGGAATAGAGAAATTTCATTTTGATGTGTCAAGATCTGAGCGCTTAGGTAGTCCTCTTGGTAGAGGGAGCTAGACACATGGGCTTTGCTTGGGGACTGATGGCGGAGATCAGAGAGAGATAAAGGCAGCCTGATGAGTGGAGAGCAGAGGAAGGAAAATTGTTACAGCAGGGACCTCAAAGCTGAAGGCAGGCCTGACCATGAGAGCTTGAGAAAGTGGGTGACCCTCCTTCTAGAGCATGGGAGCTATGGGATAAAGGGACGCTGTAGGAAGAGGAGCTGCCGTGACAGCCTGCTGATGGACAAGTCCCTCCTATGGAGAATGGATGACAAAAGATGGGCACAGTGGAAAGGAGGGAGCGTTGGAGAAATGGTGGGTGACAGTGGAGTCCTGTTTGGGAGTAAGAGAGCTAGTGGGTTCTCTAGCATCAGGGTTCCAAGGACACTCTGCTGTAAAGGTGTTTCTACTATAGATTGTCACCAGCACAGATTCAACTTCCTACACAAGGTCCAGGGCTTTCTAACATTGACTGTGATTTCTGTGCATCTTGACTTTTGGAAGTATTTGGAAGGTAATGCACTCGGCCATACTACCCACCAGGCACTGGCTCAGATTGTGGCTGGATGCTCTTTCAGTGTAGACATCTTTTTGTAAACTCATTAAAATGGTCCACTATGCTCGGCAAGCCAGATTATAAGAGCTCAAGTTTGGGAGTAAAAAAATATACCCAAAGACTTGTTAAAACCACAGAGCTCAGACCTACTGTAGCAGGGTTGTGATAGATCCTGGGTTTTCTAACCTTAAGCCCGGTGCTCTTCCCACCATGCCAGGCTGCCCAGCATGAGTAACCGGCACGGGTAATCAATCAGTAATGAGACTCAGTCACCAACTCATCTGACCCAAGGATTTGCTTTGGCAGAATTATCACACCCAGGGGTGACTTTGAAACAGTTTCTGACCATGAGCTGCTGAGCCATTTCATATTTCTACATGTAATACTCGTACATTTCTTCACAAAGAAGGATTTTCCACAGATGGTTCTGGACCACCTGTCCATAGCCTCAGCTGGCAGCCATAAGTCAGCAGGTGCCCCTTCCCTTCCTGAGCACTTTCACTTACACCCCCCTGCTTTCCCCTTTATTTGACGACATTTATTGAGCATCTACTAAGTGCCAGCTGCTATTCTAGGAATTAAGGGATAATTCAGTGAATGAAAGAAAAGTTCCTACAGCAACACACCACCCATCCTAGTGGGAGGAGATAACCACCAAATGACTGTGCAGTGTATTTGGTAGTGAGAGTGCTGAGAAGCGAAACAGAAGTAGAACATGAAGGCAGAGAATGTGGGTGGGCATACTGTTTGGACAGGCTGGTCAGAAAAGCCTCTCTGACAATGTGACGGGTGAATATGGAGTGGAGACAGCAAAGTAGAGAACACAGAATCAAATCAGGGGCAGGCTGGGCTGGGGGCTGGGGAGGCACAGGGAACCCTGCAGACTGCATTGGGGCCAGGATGCCAGGAAAAGGACGTTTTGTTTTTTTCCTTAAGTGTTAGAGAGGGATAGTAGAGAATGATACAAGATTACTCTGTGAGGACTGACAGGGTTGAGCCAGGAGTCTGGTAGAGCTCTGATGCATACTCCAGAGGAGCTGATGGTTGGAGGGGGTTGGTTGTGGAGAGGATGCTGGCTGAACTCTCCATTTGCTTCAGGTGTTAAGGCCAAGGGTTTCTGATGGGTTGGATATGGGGCATGACAGAACAGAAGTCAAAGATGGCTCATGGTTTGGGGCCTGGATGCAGGACAAAAGACACTCCTGTGAGCTGAACAAAAAAGCAAGGAAGATGGCAAACTGAACAGCTATTCCTTTGGTGGGGGGCGGGTAGAGCTAGGTTTTGGCTGTGTTAAGTCTGAGGAGGCTATTAAACACCCCTGTAGAAATGCCAAATAAGCAGTAGAATGTACAAGTCTGGAGTCCTGGGGAGAGATCCAACCTGGAGGCATAAATTTGGGAGGCGTCAGCATATATGATAGCATTTAAAATGATGGGACTGCATTTGCAAGCCTGGCTTCTGTTGGGAGAAGTGTGCGGTAAGAGGGGGCACTGGATGCACTTGGCTGAAAGGGTGTAGCCTCTTGAACCTGAGAGCTGGTGGGACCCAGCAGCTGCAACCAGGTTGTTCAGGCCTTAATGAGAAAGCTCTGTATGTACGGTAACAGCCGGGCCCACCTCTCATGGGTGAGTCAGTGAGTATGTTTAAAATTGTATTTAGAAATATCCTGTCACATGAGGGGCTTGAGCTTGGATTGGGAGGGTGATCCTTGAGACCTCCAGTTAACTATGTTGTCCTTAGCTGCCTGGGAAGATGGGGAATAGGTGGGCAGTAGGCACTTTCAGAAACTGGTTATGATTGCTGCTTATGAATACAGGGACCTAGGATACTTTAGGCAGGTATGCCAGCTGGACAGCTTTCTGGGGGCTTTTATTTATCTTGACCCTGTGTTTGGATGATGTGTGGGAGGAGGGAGTTCCTTCTTGATGTGTATGGAAGGCCAAACCCAGAATCTTGGGAGACCTCACGGGGGAAATGGTTGGTTGTTATTAGTTGCCATGTAGGTGCTGGGAATTGAACCAGGGGCAAATTGAACCAGGGAAGAGCAGTCAGTGCTCTTAACTGTTGAGCTATTTCCCCATCCTTCTCTTCCCTCCCTTTTCTTCTTCTTCTTCTTCTTCTTCTTCTTCTTCTTCTTCTTCTTCTTCTTCTTCTTCTTCTTCTTCTTCTAAGATTTAACTTTGCTTAATTAATTAATTTTAGGGAGGGTCTCACTGTGTAGCCTTGGCTGGTCTAGAAATCACTATGTAGACCAGATTAACCTTGATCTCTTAGAGATCCACCTGCTTCTGCCTCCCAGGTCCTGGAATTAAAGGTATGTGCCACCATGCCTGGCTTCTTATTTGGAACTTTCAGCATTGTTACTGTTTACCGGGTCCACCTTCATAGCAAACAGTGCAGTTGGCAGAGCAGATGTTATTATTGCCACTTCATAAGTAAAGACTGAGTCCTCCAGGAAGAGAGGGACTGCTTGCTCAGGGCATCCAGCTAGGTCCTGGGAAAGAGGCACCATTTCTTCCTAAGGTATAGACTTTCTGGACTTGCAGCTGTCCCTCTAGAGTTAGGTGTGGCCCTGGGAGTCTTGAGGGGGAGAGAAGTGCCTCACTGTCCTTGGAAGAGGAATCTTCAGCCACCTTAAAGCTTGAGGCCCCATCATCTGACTCTGCAGACCCAGAGGCCATTGGCTAGTATGAGAAGCGTGTGGTTCCAATCTCTTGGTCTGGGTATGAATAGGACGTATTCTTCTCTCTAGTAAACACAGCCCACATGCTCCCTTGCAGGCTCCCTGGTGATTACTAGCATCTATTTTTAATTCATAAGCCTCCCCCACTCCCCATACCCCTCACCATTGTTTGCAACTCACCAGCTGGCTCTTAGACCAGGGCACCCTGGTAGGACTTGAGTTACCAAAACATCCCGGAGACAGCTAGGGTTCCTGATGGGCACTGCCGAGGCTCACACAGCACCCACTCAGAGAAAGCAGGGGAGCTAGGGCCCCTACTTGAAAGAGCATGGAGTGGCAGAGACAGATGGGGGCTCACAGAATAGCAATTTAGTCCTGATAATGGGAGCTGAACTATCATTTGTCCCTCCAAATCCAACTATCTAAGCTCTGCCTTTAGTTATTTCCCTATTAAAAACAAACAATATTCCTCCTTAGCCCCACCCTTCTGCTTTCCATTATGTGTGTGACACTGAGAAAGGTCACCACGCTCAGTCTTACATATGTCAAGTAGGGGAAAATCATTTGTCAGTGTACTGGGGCATCACAAGTGAACAGACAATGAGGGTAGCATTAACTTCTGGGAACAGGCCCTGGGGCATGGAGAGGGAGCCACTAGCCCGGTTAGGCCACTTGGCTTCTCTGAAAGTAGAGGAGACATGTTCCCTACCCCCTCCCTCTCTCTCTCTCTTTCATTTCCTTTTTTCCCTTTTCAAAGGTAGCTCCTGAAAAATGTGGGGTTGAGGTTTCCCATCCATTTGTTTCTTCTCTTCATGTCTTGTTGGACATCCCTCAGAACCTCGTCTCTCCTTAGCTATCTCCATACTCCCTGCTCAGCTTTGCGAATCCCGGACCAGTGTAAGGCCTACCTGCTAAAGGCTGGCTAGAGGAGAATGACACTGGAGCCAGATGTGGGGCTGGGTTCTGACCTTGGCCTGGTCCTACCTTCCCTCCTGTCCTGTTTGATTGAGGAGCCATGAAGGCCAGGGTCTGTGCAGCCTTGAGAGAGAATCCTATGGCCAGTGAACTCTTCCCTGCTGCCCCTGGAGTAGTTTGGGGTCAGGGGTAGGTTCTTCATAGTCACAAGGTGGTGAGGGGGGACAGATCCTGTCCTGCCTGGACAGTTCACTCTAACTTGATGGTGTTATCTCTAGTGCCAGACGGTGAAGGTGGAAAGAGGTGGGGTGCAGCTCATCTCCCATCTCAGGGCAGATTGAGGACATCCTATGCACTTTTTACCAGATTTATCCAACAGCAAAATTTCCCTACCCCATGTAAATAAGTCCCTGTTTACTTCCAGGATGGTGACGGAGGGGGGCCCACCCTTAACCCCACCTCTTGCCAAGAAGACCGAAGTTTTGGCTGACACCCAGGGGCCCTGGTTTATTTACGTCTAGCAGTCTGCTGGCTCAGTGGTGGGCGGGGCTGCTTGCTGAGAGATGTTTCCAAACATGTCCCCTAGGCACGAGGGGCCCAGAGACTACTCACCTATGAGGCCATTGCTGTCCTAGGCCTGGCTACACAGGGGCTGTAGTGAGTCTGCTCTAGGATCACACCAGTTGTTCAGCTTATTCACACAAGTACAGACACTTCCCATATAGTGCTGCCACCATCCAAGTGGCACAGCCACTCACATGGTCACCTAGGTTTCTGAGGACAGCTGTGGCCTCTGTGCCCTCCTCACGCCCGTCCTTTCTCCTCTTTCCCCCTTTTCTTCTCTGTATGGAAAGTCCCCTCGCCCATAGGAAGAGCCAGAGGTCCTCCTTGGAGGACCCTTTCCCAGACTGTGTAGTGCTTCCAGGCGCTCACGGGGACAAGGCCAGCGGCTCTGCTTTGCTTTGAACCATTGCTTCCCTGCTCAGTAACCCTTGAGCACCTCCTGCTTCTGAACAACTTGCTGTGCCTGGATAGCCAAGATGTACTTTAGTGCTCCGGCAAAGCCCTTCACCCTGTTAGGGTTCGGTTTAGACACGAGAGGGACCCAAGAATGAAGACTGCAGAGGTCTTAAACAGCACCAGCTCCTTTTTTTTCTGAACACTCCCAGCCTTCCTTTGCCTTTTCCCTACCCCCACTGACGCTCTCTCTGGGTGGAAATACTTTGCCCTCCTGATTAGCTCTGGATTCTGGAGTATACAATTGCCTGGGATACTGTGTGGGTTAGACAACTCCGCTGTTACCTAACCCCCTTGTTGCTAGGCTCAGGCCAGAGCCTTATGGGAGATGAGCTCTTTGTCTACAGCCCATGGGGATGATGTGATGCCAGTCTAGACACAGGGAGGACACACAGCCAAGGCTCCACTCTCTACCTCTCTCAGCCTTGACTCCTTCAGCCATGCTATGCACTGCCCAAGAAGGCGTGCTCAGGGTTTGGGTGTCAGCCCCCAGCCAGGGCTGGTAACAGTCAGCAGGAAGTAGAGCTCTATCAGCAGGCTCCAGACTATGTGGAGCCAGCACTGGGATGTGGGCATGGGCCATGGGCATTGGCACGCATCTCCCGGCTGCCTAGCACACTCTTCCCTGCATTTGCCACATCCGAGGGATGAGAAACGTGAACCTGGTCCCTCAGTGCCAGGTGAGGCAATGGAAATACAGTACCGTTAACCTGATCCCTGCATCTGCGTCTTGTTCTAGATGCAGTTTGTACTTTCTGTCTTTAGTTCCTGCAGGGCAGAGCGCTCTGGAATAAAAACAGAGGTGCAGAATACATGCCATTGCAGCCATTTGAGGATTCTCAGAGAATCAGGGGCTCTTCTGAGTAATGCCTTCTCCCACCTCTCCATTTCCTCCAGGGACAGGTGCCAGGGTGTCACAAACAGATTGTCAGGAAGATTTTAGTGACCCTTGCTCCTCAAATATTCTGGAGGTCCTCTCTGGCCTCCCCCCCCCCAAGTCTAGTATCCAATGTATATACCTTCCCTCTTCCTTAGAGCTCGCCTGATACCCCTACCCTCATCCCAGAGCTGGCTTGCTATCCGTAGCTAGTGAATAATTTAGCATGTTCAGCAAAAGCTAAATCAGATCCATAGTGATACTGTGATCAAGAGGCCCCCTTGGGGCAGCTGGAAAGGCGAACCCTGCCCTGGAAAGACAAGTGGCCTGTAATATTAACTTCATTATATAAGGTTTCATCGCCTCCTGAGAAGGCAACTTCAAACCCAAATGTTACCCAGGCCCTGTTCCTGTCCACTTACTTCTTGAAGACTCAGTGGCCTTGCGTGCATGCTTCTGGGACATGCTGGTGCCAACAGTCAGTCAAACAGCATGCTATGGTTTGCAGAGTGCTTTGTGCATATTTCTTGTTTAATCATATCAGCTCCTGTGGTAAGTTCAGAGCCCTTGAGTCAGTGGGAGCCTACAGGAATTGTGTTTCAATCCCCTGCTTTAGAAAAAAAATGTTCTCAATTATTTGTGGCAAATGGGGTCGGGGAGAGGGTACTTTGTGTCCTAAAAATTTGCAGAAAGGAGATGCCATTTCCTCTGGGTCATTTACTTCAAGACCTGTTCCCAGCAAGCCCTCCTCTGGGGATTGGAGTAAAATAAAGGAGTGAATTTGTTTTGCCTAACCATGAGCCAGATATATGACTGTTTCCACTGACTAGGTTACCATGGCCAGAAACAACAACCCCCCCACACCAGAGCATCTGAGACATTAGAACATCCAAGGCCCCCAGGTGGAGGAGATGCCTCCTTCCTCCGTGAAAGCAGCTGAAAGGTCTCATGGTGTATACACACCAATGCTATACTGTGGCACTGCCCTGGATACACCTCTGTTTGCTTCTCCAGCTCCTGGGGCTGTATCTCTCAGAATACTCCTAGGTTACATGCCTGCCTTGATTGCTGTGGTGCACAGTGAACAATACCAACCATTCTCTTGTCTTCCCAGGGGAAAGCAGTTCCCGATGGTGACCTGGTTAGGTCTGAAAGTAAGTGTGGAGCAATGACCTCCCTGACCCCTGTTTTCAGGGGAGGCACGGTGAACATCAGGGAAGCTGCCAGCCTCCCAAGAAGGAGCCCTCACTGGGGCTTTGCTCACTACACAAACAGATTGTGCAGCCCAGGATTTTTTTTTAAGACCTTACTTTGTCTTCCTAGATACTAAATTTAGCTACTCCTCAGCATTGTTCTCAGGCTTCCCACTCTGGAGAATGTGTGGACTCTGCTGAGTTTTCTATTTTATTTGTGTTTTGTGGTACTAGGGAATCAAACCCAGGGCTTCATGCATGCTAAGCAAGTGCCACTGAGCTATACCCAGCCCTATTTTTATTATATTTGTAAGAGGAAAAAGTAGTAAATAGTATGGTTTTTTGGGGGGAGTAAGAAGAATGATAATATGAATAAGGCAAAGGAAAATAGAGTTTAAAGAAATAAGGGCTTGATATCAAAATTAAGTGAAGAGGAAGTATGACATTTTGGAAAAGCCAAATGAGGAAGAAGCCAGTGTCGAAGAGAGCTGAGCCCTGACAAGCATGGAGAGGATTGTGGGTCCAGGACTGGGCTTCTTCTAGCTTTCCTCCCAAGGACAATGTGAGCCCATCTATTGCTCCCAGCCTTAGCTCTGTATGGAGAAGGTGAAGCCACACACCCTCAGCTGTAGCTCAGCTGCCTGGGCCTGTAGACCAGTGGTGACCGCCTACCATGGTGTTGCCTCTTCCTCAGCCAGATCATAGAGGAAGTAACCAAGGGAGATGGCCAAGACCCTACTAGGAAGTACACGCAGGGGCATTCACCCAGCAGCACATTTCCTTGAAAAAGGAAAGTTGCTTGGTGGCTTGTGTCCCTCCAGGGGTATCACTTGAATGCTTGTGGCAGCTCTTCTGTGTCTTCCTGCCATTCTCTCAACTTCCCTTCAGATGATAGCTACTTTTCTGTCCCTGGCTAAGCCTTTGCTGTACAGTCTAGAACACAGTGATGTGTGCATAGAGGTACACATTCACATGTGAGGGGGCCTCAGTTCTAAGAGCCTATTCCAGTAAGGCCTACGGTATGTCAGGCTCTGTGGACACCACTGCATAGCTTCTGAGGCTCAGCTTATACTCTCTCTCTCTCCATGCCCCATTTGGCTCTTTGGCCTCATCCTTCAGGCTCCTCTCTGGGTACACCTGACTCCTTTGTGGCTGGGAAGAAGTATGGCTAGTACCTGTCCAGGCTACACAGCTTGTGGGTAGCAGGGTAAGGATCTCTACCAGCCATTCCACTCCCAAGCACTCTGCCAGGCTACTGGTGGGTTTATCCAGCATCCCTGGAGCCCATTCTGTACATATCTTCCTAGGAGCCAGACATATTCACCTTCAACTCCTGCCCGTTCACATTCCTCCCACTGTGCCTGTGGATATTGTCACCCAAACAACTATGGAGCAACTATGGAACCAAGCTTGAAACAGAGGTCTCAAGTGTTCCCTGCAGCTCATCTTGGTAGATTTGGGGTCTCTGCTCATGGATAAGGACAAGGACAACATCACAGAGGAAAGGGCTCTCTGCCTGCTAGCTTGCCAGGAAGACACTGCCCTGATCTCTATTTGTACCTTTTCTCTTAGTGACTTCTGGTTCATCCCTTGACCCCTTCCCTCCCTCTTCCTGTCTGTTATTGTGATGAGATGCTTCCAGGAGGGGAGCTGCAATGTCCCATTAGGGGGCAGTTTTCCCTATGGTCATCTTAATACAACGTGGCCTTAGGAAGAGACTCTGCTTTTCTTAGCTTTCTGGATGAGGAAGTCTGGGAAGAAAGCTCTGCCATTCAAAGACAGCTCCACAGAAGAAAAAAAAAAAAAAAAGAGGGGGAGTGCAACCCTAGTCTTAGCCTGCTCCCAACTTCTAGTCTCCTATGGCCACTGCCATCGCCCTTTCTTCCTCCTTTTTTTTTTTTTTTTTTTTTTTTTTGGTTGTTGTTGTTTATATGAAAAAGGTTATGGGCCAGTGAGATGGTTCAGTGGGTAAAGTAAAGGTACCTGTTGCCAAGCTTGATAACCTGAGTTATGGAAGGAGAGAATCAATGCCAGCAGGATATGCTCTGCCCTCCACATGTGTGCTGTGGCTTGTGTATCCACATGCATACGTACCCTGCCCATAGAAATAAACAAATAAAATGTAATTTTAAAAAGGAAAAGGGAAAGGGAAGTTTAGAAAGAGACAGATAAGGGAGTGCTTTGGAGGGTTTTCCCAGGCAATGATGGGATGCTGTGTGTGTGTGTGGGGGGGGGGTTGTACACATCTACCCACATGAGTCTAGATTCACTGGCACTTTTGTCATCACTCATATACTGTCCTGGTCATTTTCCATCGTCTGAGCCTTCCCAGTGGACAGATGAGGGATCCCTGCTGATTATGAAGACTGAAAGTGTAAACTCAATTCTCTCCAATTGACAGCATGGTGAGAAATATCAAGCAGTTACAGACTTTGTGTTGTACATTAAAGTGGTGAGTTTAAAGTGGTTTTAGCCGGGTGTTGGTGGCGCCCGCCTTTAATCCCAGCACTCGGGAGGCAGAGGCAGGCAGATCGCTGTAAGTTTGAGGCCAGCCTGGTCTCCAGAGTGAGTGCCAGGATAGGCACCAAAGCTACACAGAGAAACCCTGTCTCAAAAAACCAAAAATAAAATAAAATAAAATAAAGTGGTTTTACCAGTAAAATATATGCATATGTGTATACAACAGTTTTGCAAGGAGGGTTATATGGGAGGGTTTGGAGAGAGGAAAAGGAAGGGGAAATTTTATAATTATATCATAAACTCTAAAGAAATACATTCTTTTAAATCTTAGCTTGGGGGTTGGAGAGGTGGCTCAGAGGTGGCTGCACTTTGCTCTTCTGATGGACCTGAGCTTGGTTCCCAGCACCCACATCAGGTGGCTCTCAACCGCCTGTAACTCCACCTTCAGGGAATCCACTGCCCCTGGCCTCCACAGGCACCAGATTTCACATGCATACACACACATATCCATAATTTAGATTTTTTTTTTAATTTAAAACTCTTAACTTGGTAAAGCCCAAAAGGAGGAGACAGGGAAGGGCTGTCTTTTGGGTAAGAACCTCAAGCCATACTTGTTGCTGCCCACAATGTAGCCACTTCAGAGGACTTCCATTATAGCTCGGTGAGATGGTCAGCTGCCGTCCTACACGGTCATTGTCAAGGGAGACCAGCCTCATGCCGGCTACAGGAAGGGGCCCAGATAACTAGAAGGGTTACTCCTTTCCTTCCTATAGTTTGATAGGGACAACAAGACTTTATATCAATAACCATTATGCAAAAGAAACAATTCTTGACAAAGTATAAATAAGGAGATCATTTATAGAAAGCAAGAGCTGCTTGGAGTTTTCCCTGACCCTATAGATCAGAGATGCCCCCAGTAATGGAGACCCGTGTAATATGCCTTGCCAGCCTCCTCACAAACCCCTAAGTCATCAGCTGACACATGTTTGTATGATTCCCAAGACCCTTGGGTGGGGGATTCCTGGTCTCGGTGATTTTGGCTGCAAACCTTGGCACTGGCTCCTAGAGATAGCATTGGGCCCTTCTTATCTCTTGGAACCTTCTTGAACTTGGGACTGTCCCATCAGCATGATCCACATTGGCCCTCAGTATTTAAGCCCTGTGTGCTTCTCGGGGCTCACACGAGTGCCTGCCGAGTCTCTGGATGGGTACTCTGCCTTGGGAGCTGCTGGTAGAGAGACAGGTGGATCCTGGACTGGCTTCTCCATCTCCTTCCTCTCCACTCGCTGTCCTCGACCCTGGCCCTCTGGCCCCCTCTGCTGACCAACACTACTTCCTGCTGGGACTGCACAGATGAAGTCCAAGGAAAAAGAGAGTGCTGTGAGTTTGTCATCCTTTGTTGTATTTTGGGGGACAGCAAGTGGACTAGGAAGCTGGGAGGTAGCCACAGTGGTGTCCAGAGCAGAGTGGATTCCTGGGACACAGTCTCAGGACAGAGGATTTCCCTTATTGAGGCTGGCTGTCTTCTCCGGGCCATTACTGGGGAGTCTGGGTTGGAAGGGACCAGGCTTTAAGCCACTGAACAGGAAGAGATGGGGAGAACTCTGAGTGTGACCCCATCTGGGAGACTTAACTTCCATTATGAGCTGAAGTCAGGACTGGTGCTGCTGAGCGGCTGTGAGAGGGTCTCTGATCACCTGATACATTTTTAGACACGGAGATGGGAGGAACTGATCAGTGCCTGTCTGGTGGGTGAACAGTTACTTGTCCTATATTTTCCTGTGGCTTTCCACCCCCTGCAAGCAGCTAAGTCAGTCTCACCAGGACATCCTCCTACACACTGGGCAGGGGAGAGGTCCCTAATCACCACAGGATCCTCCTGCTGGATAGACCTCCATATACCCTGCCAGATGGGAAAGAGCAGCCACGAGCCCTGGGGGAGGAGGAAATCTAGAGCAATCCGCCCCTAATCCCTGGCTGGGCCTCACTCAGACTGGAGATGGCGGCTTCAGAGCCTTGGAGTTCTGGAACACCTGCTCTCAGACCCCGATTTCCAACAGCCAGCCCAATGCTGCCCAAGGACTGTGAGTCTGGGAGCCTGGCACTGTCCTCAGACAGCTGGGGCCTTAAAGCTCCTAGCACCTCTTCACCAGCACGGCTTTGGGAAACAGTATCCACGCAGGTGAGGCTGTGGATCAGGGGAAGGAAAGACTTCCACCTGGGAGATGGAGTGGGGTTGTAGAATGAAGAAGAGCTGTCTCCAGAGCTTGTCAGGCAGCAAGCTCCCTCTCTTGGCTCCCCCAGAACCAACCTCTGACCTGCCCAGTTATAGGGAACTCTAGCTACAGAGGAACTGGCATGCAATTAAATGCCAGGGGTGCTTCTAGTTGTGGCTGCTCTGTATTCAGAAGTCATGGCAGGGAGAAGGAAATGGGGAGGTTCTGGGAGCATTGACCCTCATGGACAAAGAGAGCTCAGGACCATAGTGTTTGGCTACTGGAGAATCATAGGATGGAAAATGAAAAGGAATTGGAAGTGAAAGACCTGGTCTGGCCCCTTCACAGGGTCTCAACCAACAGCCTATGCTCCTCAGAGAAGGAAGGAGAACACTGGGCATTTATGTGGACAAAAGAGCTTTGTTCTCAGGAGTGTCAGGACTGAAAGGAGGATGGAGTTAAGACTTCAGCCAAGGAGTCACCCTAACAGAAAGGGGCACAAACCCTCCACCAGCACAGGAGAGTAGTCCCTTAAGGGCAGGGGGCGCTTGGTAGCTGCAGAAGGCACTGTGGTGAAAGGCAACTACGTACACTGCTGCCTTGAGATGGATGGGTGCTGCATGAAGAAAGGGTGTGTTCCCTCACCTATGTGTAGGCTGCACCCAGCACTCCCCATGTAGAAGTGAGAAATGGGCACACTTTGCCCATGTGTGTCTAGAGCCTTGCTATGGGGATGTTTCCACCTCACACTGCCCATACACAAATGTTCTTTGTGTGCCCTATTGAGTGTCTGACCTCCTAACCTGTGGAGACAGGTCTCTTATAGGCTCGCTGGGTATTTCCCCCACACTTCTCACTTGCCCACCTGGGAGTGCTTGGGTCAGTATGATGACCGATCCAAAACTGGATTAAACATTTCCACGTGCCTCATATGTTCCCACTGAGAAGAGAGAGCCACCAGCCAAATAAGGTGATACCCGCTGTGTTGGAAGAGGAACAGCCTGACTTCAGGGCCTGGGGCTGGGTGGGGTAGTCTTCCCCTCCGCTCTGGCTGTAATGTCAGGTGCCCTCTCTTAGTTTGCCATAAGGCCAAAATGTCTCTTTGAGGCTGGAGGATTTTAGCTAGTCAGGGACTTTCCTCTGCATCTCGGGCTGGATTTTCCCTCTGGGACTTAATATTAAAAATGAAATCAGTGTTCCCCATCCCAAGAGAGTTTAGAGAATCAGTGTCTGCCCAGGACAGCAGTGAGCTGGTCCAAACATCTCTGCTGATTCACTGCTGAGTCACTAGTCCTGACAGCCTTGCCCCATCCCCAACCTGCACACCCACTGGGCTCTGACACAGTGGAAGTCTAGACACCTGTTTGGCCAGGCACATAGGCAGATCAGAGCAAACACTGGGCCTAAAGGGAAGAATAGAAGATTCAAAGATCTGTTTGTTTCTTTTGTTTTCATCCTCCTCTCCCTCCTTCCCTTCTCTTCCCCCGCCTCTCCGTCCTCCTAAAAGTAGCTCTGCTGTTGTCTTTCCAACTAGACATGTCAGCCCACTGTGGGTACCCTGGGATGCCTGCCCCAAGGTGGGAGAAGGTCATGGGAACACAAATAGGAAGCATGAACTCCTCACACACAGTCATTATTTCCATGACCCCAGTGCATACATTGCTAAAGATAGAAAATGAGGAATCGCAAAGCAACTACCTTTCTCTCCCTCTCTAAAGCATTACTTAAGCTAGCATTTTCTATCCTGAGAGCGTCTACCATTTGCCTGCCAACTTCCAGGATTCCCAACCGCTGGACCGCCATGCAGCAGGGAGGGCAAGTGTCCCATGGCCAGGTTAACACAGGACTGAGACCCAGGAGGAGGTGAGAACCGCAGAGGGTGATGGGAGCCAAGGCTGGGGAAGCCCTGACCCAGCCGCTCCTGTAATTTGGCAGTCTGCCTAATCCAGTTTCAATTTGTGTTGCTGAAAGTGGGAAGGGAGATAGGACTGTGGCACTGCCAAAGCTAAGTAGACAGGGTGCCCAGCTATTCATGGACCTCGGGGAGATCTCACTGATGCCAAGACAGAAACAGGAAAAACTGGCCCCAGAGACTCTAGCTCTGCCTTACCCAGAACCTTCACCAGTGTGTTTTAAACTTCTGTCTATAGCTGCAGCCCTGGCTAATAGGATCTCTGAGTAGGACCCTGTCATGAACTCCTCAGTTGCCTAGCATGTGCAGGATTCCCTCCCATCCTTGCCAGATCTTTCCTTAAAGCCTGCTCAGCCTATTCATGGGGATTCATCCCTAGTCAGGTATCTATAGAGTCACTGGTTTTTCTCAGGGGAGTGGGGTAACCATGCCGTGGTGCTTCTGCACCAGATGTGGTACTGGCAGCTGATGTGTGAGCTGAGTGAGGAGGCTCTGCACCGTTTTGGAGAGAGGAGCAAGCAAGTAGTCTTTGCAGCCAAGCTTTGCTCCAAGCTGGGGGCCTGGAGTTTCCACCTACTGATGGCAGGCACTGAGTCACTATGCTGTGCCTCCCTCAGCTCCTTACCCAGGAGGCAGCTGCTCTGGCAGGGATTCTTCTCTGCCGAGGCAGTGAGAAGGTCCAGATGCCCCCTTGCAGACCACTCTGATGTGGTTGGATCCTGCCCTTCCATGTTCATGCTGCACAACTGTTACCTCCTCCTAGTTCCGAATCATCTTTACAATCCTCAGGAAGACCCAATAACCCATTAGGCTCTTAGTCTCCATCCCTTCCCTCCCCCAGTGCCCAGAAACTGCTAATCTGTAGATTTAGCCCTCTGTTCCAATCTCACATAGTGGAACCATTCAGCATGTTTGCCTAGTAGCCTCTACTTAGCAAACTGGCTTTTAGATTCATCTGTGTTCTGGCATTATCAGAATTTCATTCCTTGTCATGACCAAACAGTCTTCCATTATATGGAGTGTCTCATTTTGCTAACCCATTCATTGGTTTGAATGGCCATCTCTGAGTTGTGCCTTTGGCTATTGTGAAGTGTGCCACTGTGAACTTGTACCAGTGTATATTTGAATATCGTTTTCAATTCCTTTGGGTATTGTCATAGTTAGGTTCAGCTGTGAATTTGACACAGCCCACAGTCCCATGGGAAGAGGGAACTTCAACTGAGGAATTGCCTAGGTCAGATTAGCCTGTGGTCATGACTTTGAGGTCTTTTCTTCCTTCTTTCCTTCCTTCCTTCCTTCCTTCCTTCCTTCCTTCCTTCCTTCCTTTCTTCCTTCCCTTTTATCTCCCTCCCTTCCTCCCTTCCTTCTTTTTTGAGACAGGATTTCTCTGTATTCCTGGAGCTTGCTCTTTAGTCTGGGCTGGCCTTGAACTCATAAATCCACCTGCCTCTGCCTTCCAAGTGCTAGGATGAAAGGTGTGTGCCTCCACTGCCCAGTTGAGGTATTTTCTTAATTGTTAATTGATGTAGGACCACCCAGCCCACTGTGGGCGGTGCTATCCCTAGGCAGGTGGGCCTGGGCTATATAAGAAAGGTAGCTGAGCAAGCCAAAGGCTCCTACATTTTGCAAGCAGCATTCCCCTATTAGTTTCTGCTTCAACTCCCTAACTTGACTTCCTTCTAGGACGGACTGTAACTTGTAAGATGAAATAAATACTTTCCTCTCCAAGTTGCTTTTGGTCATGGTGTTTATCACACCAACAGAAAGCAAACTAGAGCAGGTATACACCTCAGAGTTGAACTGGACAATTATGGGGTAATTCTGTATTTAACTGTGAGGGACCACCATACTGCTCCCTTCCATTGGCTGCACCATTTCACCTTCTTACCAGCAAAACACGAGGATTCCAGTTTCTACACATGCTTACTACACTCATTTGCTTTATTAAAAATGCTGTAGTTGAGCAGATGAAAGGGCTCGGCAGTTTAAGGCACTTGAGGCCAAGCCTAACAAGCTGAGTTCTAACCCCGGGTCCCACATGGGAGAGAACTGACTCCCAAAAGTTGTCCTCTGACCTCCACACATGTGCCCCTCCAAAATAAACAAATGTGACTTCAAAGACAAGAGATTTAACTTTCAGTGATGTAGCCTTCCTACTGAATGTGCAGTGTCTTAATGTGTATTTATTTATTTTTAGAAGCATAAATGACTGTACATATTGTATCTATAGCCATAAATGCAATTGATTGTTGTATTTCCACAGTATAGTGAGTTTTTATTGAGAATTTCATATATGAATATAATATTTTTCCACCCCCTCATTCCCTTCCCTAGATCCCCCACCACTTTTCCCTCCAACTTCATGTACTCCCCTTTTTAAAGACTCACTGAGTACTTTGTGGGTGTGGGACCATCTTACTGGGGCATGGGACGACTCTCAGGGGCCCCATCCCTGAAGAAAACTGACTCTCCCTCACCCAGTGGCCTTCACTTGCCGATAGCTTTTCGGTTAGGCATGGTATATCACAAGCCCCTTCCTCATCCATGCTGGGAATTTGGCTGGCTTCATCCCAACTGCACAAGCCTTGTGCATGCAGCCTCAGCCACTGTGAACTCGTGTGCACAATGGCCGTCATGTTCAGCAAATAACATTCCACTGCAGACGTCCACTGCCTCTGGCACTTACATTCTGCCCCCTTTCCCAGCATTCTCTCTGATTCTTTGGGGATGGGGGAGTGATATAGCCCTCCCACTTAGAGCTGTGTAGAGCTAAGCTTTCCCATAGCCTCCTGTGGACCAGTTGTGGGTCTCTGGACACTGCAAAAAGAAGCTTCTCTGATGAGGGATCAAAGATGGGCTAATTCTGAGTCAGGACTTGTCCTCATCCTGGGTCCACAGTTTCCACTGCAGCTGCTGGGAAATCTGTATTTATTTTTAAGGAACTGCCATATGCCCCTTACTTTGTATCTCATTTTTTCCTCTGAGAATCCCTTGAAGGAAGTAAAATTACCCCCTTCTTCCAGGTGAGAAAGCAAGTCTCAGATAATGGCACACACAAGGGCACACAGCTGATATCTGACCAAGCCAGGGTTCCAAACTGCTGTCAGGGCCCATTCCATTGCCCCTCACAGGCTAGTATTTTGTCACTATGTTTAATAGATTTATTTTATTTTGTGTGTGTTTACCTACATGTGTGTATGTATACATATATACCTGCTGCACCCAGAGGTCAGAAGGGAACACAGGATCGATCCCCCTAGAACTGGAGTTACAGATGGCTGTGAACCATCATGTCAGTGCTGGGAACCAAACCCAAGTGCCTTGTAAGAGCAACAAGTGTCTTAACCACAGAGGTATCTCTCCAGCCTCACTCCCCTTCTTAGGTGCTAGGGTTTGAGCCCAAGGTCTTGTATAAGCCGGGTGAGCAGTGAGCCACTGAGCTGCATCCCAGCCCCCATTCGTCTTTGGCAAATATCTGTGTGCTTTCTCACCACTGGAAGAACTTGCGTCTTTTCTTTTTAACATTCCTTTCCTTGTTAAAATATAATCCTTCTTTGTGCCCCCGTGGCTGTCTGCCAGATCCTTGGATCTCTTTATCCCCTGCCCTGTCTTCCCTTCAGTCTTAAAGGGGTCTTGGTGGTGGCTGATCCCTGTAATCCCTGAACTATGGAGGCCAGACTACACAGTGAATTTCCAAGCCAACCTAGGCTACAGAGTGAAACCCTGTCTCAAAACACTACTAACACAAAGGGACTTGGAGAAAGCAGGCCATGAAGAGCTTCTTAGATAACTCCTTAAGGAGAATGGGTGTGGCTACTATAAGACTAAGACACAGCAGCAGGTGGCAGGCATTGGGGCTGGAGCTCAAGCTTAAGTCTAGACTTGAGAGTTAAGAAGAGGGGCCATCAAGGGAACCCCTATACCCCACTGTCAGCCCTGGGCATGCATGCTTCCCTTTCTTAGTCAAGGCGATCACACAGCCAGCTTCAGTACTGTTTTTCTCAGTATAACCAGATATCTCAGCCTCTCCGGGACAGGGGAGGTATAGAGTTCCCTTCGGGAATGTGATCTGTACTCAATACCCTGAAGGTAGAGGTGGAGGCCACTTCCGGTTGGTGTTCAGGGTGGTCTTTATCCTCCAGACTTTGGAGAAGAAGAAAAAAAAAAAACTTTCTGCAGGGTCTATCACGTGTGTGATGAAAGCAAGTCTGAGTGAGTATAGTCTGCACCAGAGTGCAGCTGCCCATCTCCTTCTGAGGAGTGTCTGCAGCTCCTGGCCAGCTCTGCCTGTGCCCCCAAATCCCTTCCAACGCCCCTGGTGGTGTGGGAGCCGCACAGTCTCAGGAGGAGGCTGATATGGGGATGCTTCCCTGAGGTCCTGCTCTCACCCCATCATTACTCTGTCACCCAGCTGTCTAGGGAGTTAACTAGGGAGTCCACTCAGATGGGAATGGCTGCTAGGGTCTTTTGGTCTTGGGAACAAAATCACAAGACACACATTCTCTCATACACACCTCCACCTATGCTGGAGAAGGGCCAAGGAAAGCACCTGTGGAGATCCCTAGGACGGGAAGTCATCTTGGTGAGGAGAGCAGGTGATATCCTGGTAGTGAGTGTTCCTGGGTGGAGAGGGGTATTCTCTGTGGCTACTCTTCGTACTCCTCTGGGATCGATACCTTTTTATAAACGCTCAGGCAAGATAGGGCTGGGTAGAACTTCTGTGTGTATACACCCTTCCTCAGTGCATATACTAATTCTTTTATGTGTGTGTGTGCGCACACACACACTCACACACACACACACACACACACACACACACACACACACACACAGTGTGGGCAGTGGTCAGAGGACAACTCAAGGGAGCTGGTTCTCTCCTTCCCAGTCTTGGCAGCAAGTGCCTTTAACCAATGCTCAGCCTTTTCACCTGTCTCCATGACTCCCTTCTCCTTGCTTACACAGGGTGTAAGACCCCTGAGTCTCACTACGGGAAATGCCAGCTTGATTGCTTGAGGGCGAAGCCAGGTGTCAGTGGGGAAATCCTGCTTCTTGAAAGAGTGACAGAAATCCTGAGGCCACTCTGCAAGGACTTCCCAGCTCTCCAAAGGGGAAGGTTAGGCCCTGGGGCTAGGTGCCAAGTAGGATTCAAACCCTGCACTTTTCACTCACTAGTGCAGTCCTGGGCCAGCCCTTGATTTCCTCTTCTGTAGAATGGGACCTGCAGTTGTTGTTGGCTGGCTCTTGGATTGTTCCCAGGATTGAGTGGATGAAAGTATAAATCCTGGAGAGCCACAGCTGGCACAGAGCATCAAGTGGGAGCAGTGCACGTTGCTACCTCATTCTGCTGTGGAGGACATTAGAATGGAAATTCGGGAGGGGAAAATAAAAGAGCTTAGGAGCCCAAAGGGAAATGCACCACTTCTCTGGCAGCCTATTGAGGCGAGTCCACAGAGAATAAGGGTCTGTGACTGGAGATGTGTCAGCATGTGCCAGGCAGTTTTTACCCACCTGTCAGCGACAGTTCTCCAGGCAGGATGCGCAGGTTGGGGTCTGGGCTAGAGGACAGAGAAATGTGTGTATGCACAGGGTGGAGGGGTAGAGGGGTGGGGGTGGGACAGACAGCACAAGTCTCTGCTACCTTCAGGTCTCAAGAATGTCTAGCTTCACCGGATGGTGAGGGCACTTGTCTTTAATCCCAGCACTCCAGAGGCAGAAGCAGGCAGACCAGCCTGGTTTACAGAGTGAGTTCTAGGACATGCAGGGATGCCCAGAGAAACCCTGACTCAAAGAAAGAGAGAGAGAGAGAGAGAGAGAGAGAGAGAGAGAGAGAGAGAGAGAGGAAGGAAGGAAGGAAGGAAGGAAGAAAGAAAGAAAGAAAGAAAGAAAGAAAGAAAGAAAGATCTAGCCTCATTCCTAGGCACTGCACTGTATAGCATCCACTTTGACTTTTCTGTGTAAAGCAAACAGATGCTACATGGTGGGGGAAACAACTGCAGTTCCTGAGAGGCACCAGCAGGCAGGCAGGCAGTGTGCTGTCTCCCCTAAGTAAGGCAGCTTTCCCAGCATTCCACATCCATTCCCATCTGTCCTGCCCACTGGCACCATTCACAAAGAGTGAATGGCAGCATACAGACTGCCAAAGACATTACCATCAATGTCCATTGCCTGCATAGACTTTGCCCCAGGAGGAGATGAAGGAGATTGGACATCTGTGCTAAGGCCAAGTTCTTTGACAGTAAAGGCCACATATTATATAGAGAACTTACTTTGTATGGTGCCACCGATATTGAGTAAATATGCTTTGACAGTCTCTTACATTTAGCCCAGCTTGATTGTAGTCATCACTCCTTACGAGAAAAATCTGCCTAGATTCAGATCTGGCAGTTATTGTGTGCATGTAAGACACCATCCATGTAACCCTCCCATGAAACTTGAGAGTAGGTATGATTACACCCACTGTACAGGCAAAGACACAGAGGCTCAGGAAAGCAGAGGGACCACTACAGGAGTGACAGGTGAGAGGGGGAGGGGATTAAGTCCATCACAGCTTGGATCTTAAGGGTCCAAGTCTGGGGCTGGAGAGATGGCTCAGAGGTTAAGAGCACTGACTGCTCTTCCAGAGGTCCTGAGTTCAATTCCCAGCAACCACATGGTGGCTCACACCATCTATAATGAGATCTGGTGCCCTCTTCTGGCGTGCAGATATACATGGAAGCAGAATGTTGTATACATAATAAATAAATAAATGAATTCTTTAATCCCTTCTACTTCACCTCACCCCTGCCCCACAGTGATCTGATCCAGCTTGCTTCTGTTGTATGGTGATAAGGTACAGGACTCAGCTGCTGCCAGTGGCCTGGGGTTAGTGGACTCCAGGCCTGCCCACACATCTATCTCAAATTCAGTATCTTCTCTGCCCTTTCCTTCTGATCCCCCACCTCACCCCTGCTGAATCCTTTCTCAGACCTCTCCCCTGTCTCTCTGAGTTTGTGCCACAGTGATGCACTCAGGAAGCCTGCCTGCCTGCCTGCCTGCCTGCCTGTCTGCCTGGTGGGGAGAGGAGAGCCTCTTGCCTTCCTTGCTTCACATTCTCTCCCTTCCCAACTCTTCCAGACTCCCGGCCTCTTTTGGCCTCTGAGACTTTAGGCTTCAAGGACCTGCCCAGCATGGTGGGTAGGTGGGTGTATTCTCTTCCTGCAGTTCTGGGAGAGTGGGAGAGATTGAGTGTTCCCAACATCATAAATCAGAGGAAGCTGCTGATACCCTCAGAAGACAGGAAGGTAACAGGGAGGGAATCAACAGGGCCAGTGACCCTGTATTAGTGAAAACAGGCTACAAGAGAGGCTGGACAGGGGCTGGAGAGATGGCTCACAGAGTTTAAGAGCACTGACTGCTCTTCCAGAGGACCAGAGTTCAATTCCCAGCAACCACATGGTGGCTCACAACTCTCTGTAATGGGGTCTTGTGCCCTCTTCTGATGTGCAAGCATGCATGCAGATAACTGTACACATAATAAATAAATAAAATCTTTAAGAGAGAGAGAGAGAGAGAGAGAGAGAGGCTGGATGGAAGGCTTTCACAACCTCGAAGGAGAGAGTCGCTCAAGGCAGGAGCCTAGTTAGGAGATTGAATCCAGAGAGACTTCTGAGCTCATCTCTGGTCTCAGGGCCAGAGGCTGTCTTTTCATAGCGGTGTGTCCCCAAGTTACTCGCTAGAACACCCTGTTCCAAAGGCAAAGTAGCTCTGCCTAGACTTCATTTCAGAGAAAAGGCTCTTTACAAGGGTCATGCTGGCATGCAGCTGTGGGGGCCTTACTGTAGAAGCTTAGGCTCTTCTCCTGAAGTTCTCCTTCATCCCACATCTATTGTCCAGGTCGCCTTAGGGTGTCCTGGGCTGCACCGACAACCCTGCTGAGCCCCCCTCCCATGTCTCATGATGTATCCGTGCTTGCTTCCTCCCCAGGGTGATAAGGGAGATCTCATGGCCCTGAGCCTCCCCTCTGGCCCTGGCCATGGTGACACTGATGGCCCCATCAGCCTGGACGTGCCAGATGGAGCGCCGGATCCCCAGCGGACTAAAGCTGCCATTGACCACCTGCACCAGAAGATCCTGAAAATCACAGAGCAGATCAAGATCGAGCAGGAGGCTCGGGACGACAACGTGGCAGAGTACCTGAAGCTGGCCAACAACGCGGACAAGCAGCAGGTGTCCCGCATCAAGCAGGTGTTTGAGAAGAAGAATCAGAAGTCAGCCCAGACCATCGCCCAGCTGCACAAGAAGCTGGACCACTACCGCCGGCGCCTGAAGGAGATAGAGCAGAATGGGCCCTCGCGGCAGCCCAAGGATGTGCTGCGTGATATGCAGCAAGGGCTGAAGGATGTGGGCGCCAACATGCGTGCCGGCATCAGTGGCTTCGGGGGTGGCGTGGTGGAGGGTGTCAAGGGCAGTCTCTCTGGCCTCTCGCAAGCAACCCACACTGCGGTGGTGTCCAAGCCCCGGGAGTTCGCCAGCCTCATTCGCAACAAGTTCGGCAGTGCCGACAACATCGCCCACCTGAAGGACCCTATGGAAGATGGGCCCCCTGAAGAGGCAGCCCGGGCGCTGAGTGGCAGCGCCACATTAGTGTCCAGCCCCAAGTATGGTAGTGACGATGAATGCTCCAGTGCCAGTGCCAGCTCGGCTGGGGCAGGCAGTAACTCTGGGGCTGGGCCAGGAGGTGCACTGGGGAGCCCTAGATCCAACACTCTTTATGGTGCCCCTGGAAATCTGGACACTCTGCTGGAGGAGCTGCGGGACATAAAGGAGGGCCAATCACACCTGGAGGACTCCATGGAGGACTTGAAGACCCAGCTGCAGAGGGACTACACCTACATGACCCAGTGCCTGCAAGAAGAGCGCTACAGGTGGGTACCTCGTGGCTTCACAGCTATGGGTGGGCCCAGTGGGAAGTACCGAAGCTGCTCCAAGCTTTGGAGGACACGGGAGAAGCATCCAGAAGGGTCCTGCCATGTCAGGAGGAGCCCTTGAGGAGCTTTCTCCAGACTGGAAGGGGGGGGGGGGTCACCAGACCTCGGGAAGGAAGTTTCTGCACGTCTTAGGATACTTTAGGTCAGTGGTTCTCAGCCTTCCTAATGCTGCAACCCCTGACCCCCACAACCATAACATTATTCCCATTGCTGCTTCATAACTGTATTTTTTCTACTGTTATGAATTGTAGTGTAAATAACTGATATACAGGGTATCTGATATGTGACACCTGTGAAAGGGTCATTCAACCCACAGGTTGAGAACCGCTGCTTTACGGTCTTATGTTCTTAATTCACAAAGGGAAGACTAAGACCAGCACCATGTGTGTTGTTCTGGAGACTCTGGTTCAAAAGCACTTTGGAGGCAGCGACCTGAGTTCAAATCCCAGATTTTCCTTATAGCACCTTAAACCAAGAAGCTGGCACTCTACACCCGGTTCCCTGTCTGTGAAGAAGGGTAACCCTGGCCATGACTTTAGGGAGTGGTTATAAAGAGCAAATGAGTTGACGAGGTGGGATGGTGCACATGCCCTTAATCCCAGCCCTCGGGAGGCAGAGGCAGCAGAACACCCTGTGAGTAGAGGCCAGCCTGGTCTATACAGTGCATTAAAATGCAGCCAGGGCTACATTTTAATACCATTAAAAAAAAAAAGATTGAGCAAGTCAATTGAGCAACCTGCAAATGCAAAGTGGAGATAGATGTATAGTATGCACACCTGGGATGCCTAGGCGACCCCTGAGGTCAAGAATGGACCGGAGTTTTGTTTACCCCCTGCCTCCCTCCCTCTCTGGGATTCAGGGGACCTTTTCAAAGCAGGGATCACATCCTTTTTACCCCAGGGTTCCTCTACCCAGGGAGCATCTTAGGCCAGGGTTTAGAGCCAGGTTGAAGTCACTCAATCCTTAACGCCCCTGTCATGAGCCATGAGATCCCAGACAGGTTCCGTAGTCTCTGCCTTATTCTCCCCACCTATCCATACTGTCTGGTGAGGCTGTGTGCGGATCCTATGAGGCAGCGCCCGTCCATGTTTAGCACAGGGCTGGCACAGAGGAGAGTGACGCTGTCACTGGGTTAAAATGAGAGCAGGTCTGAACACGTGGGTGGGCTGCATGGCACGGCCGAGTGGTTTGTAAGAAGTGCTGTCGGTCACCTCCTCTTTTCCTACCAGGTATGAGAGGCTGGAGGAGCAGCTGAATGACCTGACTGAGCTCCACCAGAATGAGATGACCAACCTCAAGCAGGAGCTAGCCAGCATGGAGGAAAAGGTGGCCTACCAGTCCTACGAGAGGGCCCGAGATATCCAGGTATGGCCCAGGGCCTGGTGTGTGGATAGAGCCATAGGCACAGGCTGCAGCTGACACTATTGGGGTGGACATATCACATAGGGCAGGTAGGGACAGGATTCAGAGAAGGCAGTGCCAGGGTAGAGATAAGAGAAAGGTAAGTCCTTGGCCAAGTGCACACACTATGCAAAGGCAAACCAGCAGGCAAGGGCCACTTACTTATGGTTGCCACCTCTTTGGTGGCATATTTACAAATGAATAATTGTTATTTCCGGGCATTCACCTGCCTCAATATGGAGCTGGGATCTACAAGCAAGACTTCCCATTTCCTTACATCCTCCTCAGACAGTCGTCAGTCAAGAGTTCTGTCCCCAGTTGCAGCTGATCAACCTGTACCCTTCTTGGCCTTGAAGAAGGTCCATATGTTACTACCTCCTTGGTACAGTGACATATCGGCCTATTCTTTGCTGTAGCAAGATGTGTGAGGTTGAATAATTTGCAAAGAGAAAAGATCCACCAAGCTCTCACCTCTAGAGACCCAAGAGGATGTCATCCTCTCCTTGGAGGTGGTAAGGATCTCATTGCTATAGTTCCCAAAGGCAGGAACTGTGTAGGGGAGTCACATAGTGAGACAGAGAGATTTGGGAACCAGACTTTCTCTCACAGCATCTAATTCTTTACATTAGACACATGCACGCGTGCACGCGTGCATGCGCGCGCGCACACACACACACACACACACACACACACTTACTTTAAAGGTTCTGCTACCCATAACATTGCCATGCTAGAAACCAAGCTTCCAGCTCATGAAACCTTGGCAATCATACCTAAGCCCTATTGGAATGAGAACCGGTAGATTGGGCTCAGTCTAGGATCTCACCTGCACTGAGCTCCCATGTACCACCCCCTATCCCCTGCAGGAGGCTGTGGAGTCCTGCCTGACCCGTGTCACCAAGCTGGAGCTTCAGCAGCAGCAGCAGCAGGTGGTGCAGCTAGAAGGTGTGGAAAATGCCAATGCGCGGGCTCTGCTGGGCAAGTTCATCAACGTGATCCTGGCCCTCATGGCCGTGCTGCTGGTGTTCGTGTCCACCATTGCCAACTTCATCACGCCCCTCATGAAGACACGCCTCCGTATCACCAGCACCGCCCTCCTGCTCCTCATCCTCTTCCTCCTCTGGAAGCACTGGGACTCGCTCACCTACCTCCTGGAGCATGTGCTGCTGCCCAGCTGAGCAGCTGCCATCCCACCCTATGCTCTCCGGATTCCACGGCCACACATCTCCAGGAGGGCCTTGGACTCCTGAGTCCCTGGGATTTCGTCATGTGTCCTGTTTGGCCTCTTGCCCAAACTGCCCATTGGGCAGCTCCTGCCCCTTCTCTGCTACTGTTTAACACCATCTCTGGGTTCGGCCTGAAGGTTGCTGCAGGGGGCATCCAGGCTGGAGGGAGTGGAGACACTCATGACCAAATGGAACAGGGGAAGACACCAGGGCTGCATTGTTTGAGTTATTTATAGTCACGTGGGACTTTTCTGGGCTGACTGGAGGATGTCGTAGGTCATGAAGACCACTAAGATAGAAAGCCAGTCTCAATTTCCCTAAGGAAGAGCCCATCCTGGGGTGGCCACAGTTTCCTCCCATGGAGATGGTCTGGATATAGCCAGTGGGAGGCTGTGCTCACATGAGAGTACAGGAAGGGGCGGGTCCCCAGCCTTGGGGCCAGACAGCAGGCTCGATGCAGCCATTGGTAGCTCAGCCTACCCTTCCCCTGCTCCTCTCCCCACTGAGATGATTTGTGATTGATTTCTGGAGGCTGGGTGAGGCACGGCTTTGGATTCGTGTTTTCTCTGCTCATTTTTCTGCCTATCACTGGGTGTGCTGCTTTCTGAAAAATAGGCCCCAAGGGCCCTGAGCCTCTAGACCACACCCTTAGGCCTCTGGGATCAAGTTGAGTTCTATTTATTTATTTACTTACTTATTTATTTGTTCCTATCTTTCCCTCGCTTCTGCCCAGCTGGGCTCCAGGGAGAGGACCTGCCCATCCTCCCTCTGAAGCCAGGGCTCATCACATCACACTCCAGACCATGTATCCTCTGGTGTTTCTGGCTGGAAAAAGGGGTATGTGGCCACCCAGCCCGCTCTCCCAAGCAGCCACACCAGATGGGCGGGAGGATCATGGCCCTTTTCTATCTATTTATTTTATACGTGTGTCTTTGTGGGGAAGAGGGTGTTTGCTGATTTATGTCTTTAAGGCTCTGGAGTGCTGTGTACAGTTTGCACAGCCCAGCCTCCCCATGGGCCCTTCCAAGCACAGTGGGGATTTCTCAGAATAGGAGAGAGGAATCCATGAAGCAGGAGATGCAGTGCCTGCCGGCTGTGGTGGACCTTCCTGAGAAATAAATATTCTCTACGTTTTCAAACCATTCTGTCTGGTGTTGGCTGATTCAGCTGTCTCTGTGAAAAATCACAGGATCTCTTCCCCACAGTCTAGCATTCTGGGTAGCACAGGCGGGCCTCATCTGTTGGCCTGAGTTGTCTTCTTTCAGGAGACAGCATCCAATGAGGCATATCCACTCTCCAGCCTTGTTCTGAGCAACTTAAGTGATGTGAGACTACCATCCCATCCAGCCCCAGTTTTGCTGGAGCACTTCCCAGGAGCAACGTGGAGATGCTCCCATAGCGGTTATGGCCAGTTGTGGCCACAAGAGGTCAGCAGAGTCTGCACTCCAAAACCTCTCAAAGTGCAGTTCCAAACCAGTATCCTTTGGGATTAGCTTGGCTTTGTCATTGTGGTATGGCTGGGGTCAGGGAATACCTACTTTCTAGGAGCTGTGGTGTGATCCTCTCCATGAAGGCCCAGGACTTGGTATCTGCCCCATGGTTGGAGCACCCAGCCCTCAAAGCTCCAAAGCTCTTCCCAGAAGGAACTTAGTGGGTACTTTACAATAGGCCCTTTGAAGAAGGAGGCAAATAGGACCAACTGTGATTAAAAAGAACAAAAACAAACCAACCAAAAAAAGAGCCAAGAGCCTTGGGTCTCAGCCCATAAGTAGTGCGCTGCAACCAACTCCCACCTTCTCTGGGACTCAGTTTCCACATCAATAAAATAGGATGGCTGTGGCCACTATTCATGTCAAGGAGCCCTGGTATTCTGTGGTCCTGTCAGCCCCACAAACCAAAATTACAGCTGTGTCTGTGGCCTCAGGCTCTAGGGGACCCAAAGCCTGGAGAGGACACAAGGAGGTTGGCATTGACAGTCTGACTTTGCCCTCTGTGTTATGTAGGAGTTTTGCCAGACGGCCTCCCAACTATTCCATTCCTGGACCTTGCACTCCCCTTTCTCTTCCAGCCACGTGTGTGTGTGTACCTCTCTTGGGGGCCACAGGTGGCTCATAGCCCACATTCCTGGGCCACAGGTAGGGGGTGGCTGCCCCTGGCTCCAGACATTTCCTACATTCCTCCCAAGGTCAGATGCCTTCTCAGAATTGGCTCTAAATGTCACTGCCAGCTGCAGCCCACACTGAAAGGGAGGAGGAAGGCAGGCCATTCTTGGCCAGTTCTGAGGCTGCAAAGTAAACAGCCCGAGGGAGGTGGCAGGCCCCCAGCTACATCTTCTTTGTGGAAGACAGCATTGGCTTGTTTTCCTCCTCAGGAAGACAATGGTGCATCTAGCAAAACCCTGCCTTCCCGGAGCTGGGGGTGTCCTTGTTTGTGTCCGTTTGTGTTCCCTCTTTAGAAAAGGAGGGTGAGTTGCCCCCACCTCCTGCTCTCCCCTGAGGTCCAGAGAGTGAGACATTGAGTCAGGGTTCCCACTTGAAGTCTGCTTTATTCAGACTACAAGACCTAAAGGAAGGGCCGTCCCATTGCACCTGTCCCCATACCACCCTCAGGGTGCTGCAGGTCAGACTGGTGGACTCCCACTGCCTGGGTCCATTAGGGTGGGAGCAGATGAGAGAGAAGACTCGGTGCCTCCTGACTCCTTGGCAGGCAGCTGACCCAGAGCAAGAGTGCCACAAAGCAAACCTGAAAGGCAGTAGACCACACAGAGCTAGTGTAGGGTACAGCTGATTTGTCTGTGCAGTGAAATAAGGAAGCAAACACTGCAGCCACAGCAGAGAGGAAGGAGAGCTATAGCCAGATCTTTAGAACCACAGATCTGGGCTCAAACCCAGCATGGCCACTCGCCTTAGACCTGTTCCAGCTGCCCTCACCCCAGCTCCCCATCAATAAGCATGGAGTCTCCAGCTGGGCAACCCCTTTAATCCCAGCATTTGGGAGGCAGAGGCTGGAGGATCTCTGTGAGTTTGAGGCCAGCCTGGTCTACAAAGCGAGTTCCGAGACTGCTAGAGCTGTTACAGAGAGAAGCTCTGTCTCAAAAAACCAAAAGAAAACAAAAAGAATAGAGTCTCTGACGCACAGGTCTGGCAACAGGAGGCATGCATGACATTGCATGTCTAAACTTAATGACACGGTACCTGGAACTTAGTGAAATAATCCAAAGAGTGACTACTGCACTTCAGAACTGCCTGGAGAAGCTGAAGAGGGCTCTGTAGCAACACGGCAGAGGAGAGTGTCGAAGGCAATGCCTCTGGCCTGAAGACCCAGGAGAGGCCCTGGTCCTTTTCCTCCACTAAGAGCCTGTTTATTTGTCCAAGTCTCTTTCTCTCTCTGTCTCATCAGCAAAGCAGGCTCAGTCCCAAGGGCTCAGCTCAGCACAGTAGAGGATGAGAGGAGGCCCTGCCTATCCTGAGCCACCGTCAAAGCCTTACAAATGTATCAGTGTGGGGCCCTCCCTCCTCTAACAGGTGGGGTGTCTAGGAAAGAGGGTGAGAGTTGATGTCAAGATGCCTGGGTATGAGCTAAAACGGTCAGGCCGTACGCCCGCGTTTCCCCACTTTAAGTGTGGAGTCGCTGCCTACAGTGCCTACCTAGTAGGACTTGGCAAGACACAAAGATGCCAAGAGTACCCCAGTGCCCCCAAATGACCCCTAGGGAACTATTTCCAGGAGGCTTCCCAGCCGTTTGGGACTCCGCCAGGGACTCCGATCTGCCACCAGGGCTGAGCAGGACTTAAGATGTGGCCAGAGGGGAGGGAGAGGGAGAAGGGACTTGAAACAAGCTTGTTCCCTAACTAGAACTAATAAATAAATTAAAAAAAAAATAAAGCAAAGATTGTGGGCCAAAAAAAAAAAAGATGTGGCCAGAGCAAAGTGACTCGAAGGCTTATAGCCAACCTGCAGATGAACATAGGAGGAGGCAGTAGGCTCCACCAAGGCCTGCTGAGATGGTGTCAAGGAAGGAGAGGAGGCTGGGGCTTGCCACAGCATATCCAGACGTGTTGGTAAGTCCTGAGTCACCGAGCAGCAGCCAGAAGGGCAGTCTGGGTGGGGACAGCAACACTGCCTCTTAGACACAGAGCCTCCAGGAGAGGGCTCCCACGCTGACACAGCTCCTGGGTGAAGTCTAGATGAAGCTCCTGGACCCAGCACTGCTGAACAGGCCACCTCTGTCATATCTCTGTCTCCAGGAAGGGCTCATCAAGTTGACTCCAAAAGTACCCCAAGGCCATTCCCCAGTCTGCCTTTGGGGGACCAGACTCTGCACCTTGCTGGGCTCTGCACCTGAAGCTTCTTGGTTGCCTCTTTCCTTGTCCTTGCAGGAATTTCAGCTCACTGGATTGAAGCCAAAAGTCAGGAAGAGCCATGGCGAGATGTAGACCTGGCTGGGCTACAGGAGGGCTAAGTCCTCTATCATCTCCTGAGCTGAGAAGACACTCGCTTGTGTCTGGAAAGGTCTTGAGCTGTCATCCCAGAGGTGGTCCTCTGATGTTTTAGCCCCAGGCACCCAAGTCTAGGTGGAGACAGGTAGAGAAAGTTTAACTTCCCTTGGAATGGGTCACTAATTGAATTCATCCCAGAAACAAGCCACCAGCACAGACCAACTGCAACCAGCCAACTTCGACCCATCTCCCCTCACCTTCTCAGTCTTCAGGAACACAGCTGAAGAGGAAGGGACTAAGAGGAGTTCTGATCAGTGGTTAAGAACAGTGGCTGCTCTTTCAGAGAACACAGGTTCAATTCCCAGTACCCACGTGGCAGCCCAGAGCTGTCTGTAATTCCAGTTTTGGGGGATCTGATGCACTCTTCTAGCCTTCACACATGCAGATACACATAAACACACAAAACAAAATCACATACATGTGCACAAGATCGCCTGCCATCAAACACACATCCCAGTGTTCGCCAGTGTCGACACACACATCACTTCTCTGGGATTCTGAGTTCCCATCTCGATTGGGGAACTCTAGAGGGAGAGACTGACACAGCTACCAAGTTACCAGGCCCTGGAGGCTCAGACAAGATAAACCAAGATGCTATGTGAAGCCTACTCAAGGAGGAATCCCACCGTAGAGAGAGGAGGGAGTTCCATGATCAGGATCCTGTTCATTTGGGATGCTAGGGGAGGCCTGGGACCATCAGGCAGAGCCTCACTGCTGGAATGCCCAGGCTGGGAGGAGTTCAAGGGGCTGGATTTGACTTCACAGGTTCCTTTTTCCTCACATCGTCTTCATCATTTGTTGTCACAAGGACAGCAGTTCTGACTGGGATGAGGGGCTACGTCAAAGTAGTTTTAATTTGCATCTTCCTGACGATAAGAAATGTTGAGTGCTTTTAAAAATGGTTATTGGCCTCTTGTGTTTCTTCTTTTGGAAACTGTCCATTCATTAGCCTGTTTGTTGAGTGGCAATTTAACTTCCTTGGTATTTAATTTCTGCAGTTCTTTGTCCATTATAAATGTTAATCCCTGTCTGAAATGTAGTTGATTAAGACTGTCTCCCTTTCTGTGGGATGCCTGTTTGCTATGCTGATAGTTTTTAAATAATAATAATTTTAAAACACTTTTTTAAAAAGATTTAGTTTTATTTTATGTGTATGAGTGTTTTGCCTGTACAAGTGTGTACGTGTGCCACCCATGTGTAGTGCCTGAGGAGGCCAGAAGAGGGCATTAGAGCTCCCAGAACTGCAGTTACAGGTGGTTGTGAGCCACCATGAGAATGCCGGGAACTGAATCTGGCTCCTATGTAAGAGCAGCAAGTGCTCTCAACACCCAAGCCATTTCTCCAGCTCTAAAACAAAACAAACATACTTGAAGAGGCAGGAAGTGAAGACAGACTTGTGACAAGTTTCACTAACTTACTGTTTCTTCCCAAGCCTGGGTCCTTTAACCACTAAGCCACTAGACCTCCTATGCCAGAGGTCAAAGCTAAGTCTCCAAAGGAACCATTTGTCCCTCTGTTCATCAAAGCAGTGCAAGCATCTGAGTGAGAAATGGCAGACACAGAGGTGATCAAGTCAGACTGAGAAACCCAAACCCACCATAAAGACAGAGATGGGAAGGCCAAGAGCACCTGCCTTACCGACTGCCAAAACAGGACTGCTGTCAGAGCAAGAGTGCAGAATGGTAGCTGGAGTCTCACCCCTCCATGAATACTTCCCTGCACATCCAGCCCAAACCGTCCACCTGGAAGGAAAGTCCCTTTGGCCACCGCACTTGTCTCCTTTATCCAGGTGCCTAAATACACTTGACTGCATCCACTGTCCCCACAAGTAGGTGAAGGACTATGGAGAGTGTATAGTGCTTCTGGACCGTCACCTGGCAGCATCCCCACCATGGTACACACATAGAGACATCACTGTCTCCATAGGCTTAGAAAAGGACGCAAGGTGGGTGCAAGCAGGGGAGGGCAGAAGAGCAGATAGTCTGAGGGAAGCTTGTCCTCCAACCCAGCTTCATTACCTCCGTCTCTTGGTCCTTCTCAAGGCCAGGCTATCTAAACTGAAATTAGTCAAAATTAAATGAATCAAGTGTACCCTAGTGGCATGTCAGGTTCTTAGCAGCCATCCTGGCTCGTGGCGCTCCATCATAGCAGAACATCCCATTTAGACAGACCCTTTGCACAGCTAATCTCACTTCAAAACAATTCCTGAGGGCTGGAGGGATGGCTCGGTGATTAAGGTCACTGACTGCTCTTCCCTAGGATCTTGGTTTGGTTCCCAAAACCCCCAAGGTGGCTCACAACTGTCCTAACTCCAGTTCCAGAGGATTTGACACCCTCTTCTGGAATTCTCAAGCACCAGGCATGCATTTGGTACACAGATATACATGTAAACAAAACACCCAGATTCATATGTATCTATTTTTAAATTATTTATATTACTCATATTTAATATATAAATAATATATAATTTTCTTTTAAAATATTAATAAACAATAATTAGTAAAGCATAAATATGTGTGTATAATTATATTATATATTTTATCATTTATATATTTAAAATAATTTTTAAAAATAACTTTAGAACCCAGATTAGCCTTGAATTTGTGATTCTCCTTCCTCTTTCTCCAAAGTATTGGAAACACAGGCATGCTCTTCGAAGTAGGATGAAGGGAGTTGTCTTAACAAGGTCAGTTTGTAGAGATATTTCCCAGCCTCAAGCCTGTTTCTTGTAACAAGAATGTTTCTTCTCTCCCATATAAGGAGAAAAGGTGACCTCAGAGGTCCTTCCTTATCTATAGGCTTTCAAGTACCATTTGTTTTACAAAATCCTCTGACAAAGTGACATATTTGCAGCCAGCTGGTTCTGTTGCTCCTTGATTAAATGAGATAATATGCCTTGGTTTAGGAGATGGTTATGACTGTCATTTTATGGATGGGAAAAACTGAGGCTCAGAGAGGTGTAGGCACATCTCCAGCTCCTGCTGGCAAGGGCTTCGAGGGCTGGTGTTCTAACTCTCATCTGCCTTGGCTCCCAAGCCAAATTGCTGCCTGCTTGGGGTGACTGTCCCCACCCTCTACATCTGTATCTACCCCAAACAAAGAGAGGCAAGAGAGGTCACCCTAGAAGAGCTGTAAGGTGTTCTGAAACTATCCCCTAAGAGGAAGACTGCCCGAGTTTGGCAACACACTCCTGCTATGTTGTCCCTTTCCATTTGCTGACTGACCTGGTCACTCCTGTCACATGTCATCTAAGAACTCAGTTTCCCCAGACGTCTAACAACTTTGTGCTTCTGTGACCCCCTACTTCAGGAGACATACAGGGCACAGGATCAGGCTAACTGGGGCAGGGTGGAGAATAAATTGGCCTTCAACCCAGAGTTACTTCTACTGTCCCCAGACTTCCCTGAGAAGCTGGGAGAGGGTGTGGTGTGGACAGGCCTGCTGGGTGAGAGTAGATTTGGAAGCAGGCTCACTCTATCGCGAGTGCTGGGGAAAGGTGTGAGGGAGGGTGGGCCTCCGAGGATCAGCTGCGATCACACAGGAAGCAGGCCTGCAGCTCCAGCAGTGGTACCAGTCAGGGCAGGGCAGCCTCTCCCCAGGCCAATTGCATGGGCTGCCTTAGCTTTTAGTCAAGTGTTAGTAGGCAGCTTGGCTTTGGATGGCCCCTACCCCTATTCCCTGATAAAGTAACTCACCAGCCCTGTGTTCTGGGTGGTTGGCAAGGAGCGCAAGGAGACCAAACCCCAGTTGTCCCCAGGACTGGGAGTATGGGGTGGATAAACTGTGCTCACAAGCCCAGCTGGCCAGCTTCCCTCCCCTGAGGAAGAAGGGGCAGACAGTGGCCTGATGACTCACCCAGGAGCCATCCTCTCATCACTCCCAGGACTGGCCCAGCCCAGTCCAAATCCTCTACTACAGGCTAATGACCATCTTCTCATGCGTGGGAAGGAGGGGTCTCAGCTTCCTTCCCCAAGCCCTGCTCTGGTCTGCCTGCTCCATGATAGATCTTTGTGGAGAGGAGCTGTCAGAGAGAGCAGCACCTTTTCCTGAGGCAGACAGCCCCCAGGGGACAAGAGTCACTCTTCTGCTTTGGAAGGCTTCACCTGCTCTCCCCCAGTCCCAGGGCAGTGGCACTATCATTTTGTCATCTGCTTCTTGGAGAGTTTGAATCCTGCCTGCAATTATTCACTTCTACAAAGATTAAGTACGTGAAGCTGTGACAAATCCCACTCTCCTCCACACAAGCCAGGGCTTAGTTCCTTTTGCTCAGTTATCTTTGAGGCAGCAGCTCTTCAAGAATTTAATGTCCATTCCCAAGGCCCACTAGGTTCTCTGCACCCAGCAAGACTTTTGACAGACTGGAGTGTAGTTCAGAGTGTTCTATGGACAGGGCATTGGACTTCTCCCCAGGGGCTCATACACTTAAAAAACAATAGCCTTTTAACATCTAGGCCAGTTACCTCTGGAAATATCCCTGCCTCTCTATTCTTACACTTAGTGTCAAGAAGGGAACCCATTGCTCCTGTGGAAGCCAGGCCAGCAGGAAGGTGACATCAGAAGTTCACCTCAAAGGCTTGGCCATCTTGCCACCTAAACACAGGAGAAAACAGTCCCTCTTGAAGACGTCACCAGCCTGCAGGGAATAGGTGTCCCTTGGTACAAGCCTGAAACTCAGTGTTCAGTCCTGAAATCCCTTGAGGGTCTGTGGAAACTGCATCCACATGCTCCTAGACAGGCATCTATCTATTCCACAATTCTCTGTGACACCAGCATCCCTAAGGAAGATCCAGGGGCCACAGGTAGGCTATCTGAAAGCTGTTAGAACAAGAATCTAGACCACCTTCCTGTTCAGATGGGTCCTCATACCAGTGCAGGGTTCGTGCCTGCTGTCTGGGTTCATGTTCTTACCTGGGACAGATCCTGGAGCACTGATTGTCAACAAACAAAGCACTAGGGCCAAGGCCCAGAAAAGGCCAGTGACTTTCCCAGGGGGTCACACAGCCAGTCTGAACAGCTACATAGCTTTTCTGACTTCTTTAGGGCCTCCAAAAGACCTGAGTATCCCAGTCTCTCAGAGAAAAGAGGTGGGCTTCTGGCCATGGCCTGTCCAAAGGATGCAGGCAGATTCGATACTTGGCAGGAGCATACACCCTGAGGACAGCATGTGGCCTAGGGTGGAGGGAGCAGGGTGTGGAGCCCATCTGTGGGTGTGTGTGTTACACATAAGCTCAGACTTGCCAATTTTAAAGTTTCTAAGGAATTCCTGCTCCTTAAAACCTCTCCACTTGCTTTGGGTCACTGACCCTCTTCCTCGGTGAAGCTTCTCCCAGAGTGAGTCCAATGTCGTCCTTATAGATTCCCTCCCCCAAGTCCCATGTTTAGAACCTATTGGGCGTTGTCTGTTTCTCTGTGGACTCACATGACGGTCCAAGCTGCAGACTGGAGCCCTGAACCCCATTCACTAGTTCCCCAGCCTTCCTTGGCAAGAGGTCCACACGTCAGAAACCATGAGCTCTCCTTTGCCTCCAACTGTTCTGTGGCGTCACGACATCCCACCATCTCAAACCTTTGTGGCCAGAGGGAGTCCAGCACTCCTGTTACCTTGTAGGGGTCTTGAACGGGTTTGTTTTCTTTAAAGAATTAATAAGCAGGGGAAATCGTGAGTGTAAAAGGTCAGGGAAAACAGCAGACAGAGCCAACCAGTAAAGAAGGCTTTTATTAGGGGTGAGGACACACACACACACACACACACACACACACACACAGAGAGAGAGAGAGAGAGAGAGAGAGAGAGAGAGAGAGAGAGAGAGACTTGGAAGCTGAAACTGGGTCTCCTTGAGGGCTGGGAGGTTTTAAGGGCCTTTGAGGGATCTTCCTCCCCTAAAGAGATCAGTTTCAACAGACAGGGAAGCTGATAGGTCATGAGTGTGGGGAAGGGACATCCTGGTCTCTGATCAAGAGGAAGAGGAAGAAGCCAAAGTTTGCCAACTTTATCATCTTTACTTTTGGCCCTTGTCTCTGTCTGTCTGCCTATCAGGGGTCTATCTAACTCCTAGTGCCTACCCCTACCTCTGTTCCCAGTGGGGTCAGGCCAAAGCTGGCTCCTAGGAATCACCCAAGGAGCCTGGTGTGGTGGGAAACACATGTAATCCCAGTTCAGGAGAATCCAGAGTTCCAGGCCAGCCTGGCCAGCTCCCAGCAGCTTCCCCACGTAGTATAGGTAGGAGAGAAGATAAGCTACAAAACTAAGCCTTTAATGCCAGCATTCGGGAAGCAGAGGCAGGTCAATCTCTGAGTTCAAGGCTAGCCTGCACTAACAGAGTAAGTTCCAGGATAGCCAGCGCTACAGAAAAAGAAACCCTGTCTCAAAAAACAGCAACAAGATATGAAAGCTGTCATTTTTAAGTCATTCCCAAGCCAGCAAATTTCACTTTACTCCAGAGGATAAGCAAGCTGTCTGGGTCGGGGCAGGGCTGGGAGCTGGAGAGGTGCTTTGTGAGCAGGTGGTGACCATCCTTTTTGACTTGGTGTGAGGCTGGGCTAGGCTGGCAGCACATCATTCTGGAGGCAGAGGTGAGAGGAGGGTGGCAAGTTCAAATCCAGCCTGGGTTGGGGCTGTTCCTTGGCTGTTGGAACGCTTACCTAGAGGAACAAAGCCCTGGATTTGGTCCCCAGCACTGTATAAACCTGGTATGACTAGTGAATGCCTATAATCCCACCTAGCTCTTGGGAGGGGGAGCTGGGAGAGTCAGGAGTTCAAAGTCATTCTCAGCTACAGAAAAAGATCAAGGCCAGCCGATCTTAAAAAAAAAAAAAAAAGGAAAGAAAGAGAAGAAAAACATCATCAACAAGTCTTCCCTCTTGTAAATTATGAATTCACAGTGCTGGAGAGATGGTTCAGAACAGAGCACTGGCAGTTCTTCTAAAGGTCCTGAGTTCAATTCCCAGTAACCACATGGTGGCTGGCAACCATCTGTAATGGGATCTGATGGCCATTTCTGATATACAATAACATAAAGTTGTACATGCAGATAGAACACTCACATATATAAAATAAATAAATGAAATCTTTAAAAAATGCTACAAATTCCCAAGGACTTTACACATCTATTCTCCCCTGGACTTCCAGGCTCTGTAGAGCAGTGACCATATTCTGTTTAGTTCTAGACTCCCAGGGCTCAGCACCACACCCAATATGCACTAAATGAGGAAGAAAACAAGACATGCCTGACAACCTTACCGGCAGTCTGGTTTCTAGGGCATGACTGTCCTCTTGCCAGACTGAGTGCCCCAGAGCTCTCTCTGGTGACCCAAGGAGACCCACCTCATGCCCTCCTCCAGGTATTCTCTGAACTGCTCCTGAGACCATCTCTCTTCCCAGATCATTTCAAGTCCCAATAGGTATCTGAAGGTTTTCTTCCAGGGCCTGAACTCCCTGCCCCAGAGCCTTACCCAACCCTCCAGATTCACCCCAGTGCTCCACACCCTCAACCCTTCCCTCCTGCTGCAGCCAAAGTAAAGGGTGGGGGGAGCCAGATGATCTCAGGACCTCCCTGGGGACTTCAGAACTCCCCTGTCCCCACCCAGTGTCACTTCCTCATTTTGGCAGCAACACCACTGATAATCTGTTTCACTTTCTTTCCACGGTTTCCTGTGTTTTATGTGAATCCTGCTGAGCCCAGCTACGGAAGACGCTTCTCTTGGTTGTAAAGATAGTCCTAAATGTCTAAAGGCCACTGGCCAGGTCCTGGCATAATCACTTTTTTTTTCTTTTTTTTTCTTTTCTTTTCTTTTTTTTTTTTTTAAGAGACAGGGTTTCTCTGTGTCAGCCTGGTTATCCTGAAACTGATTCTGTAGACCAGGTTGGCCTGGGCCTCACAGAGATCCGCCTGCCTCTGCCTCTCGAGTGCTGGGATTAAAGGCATGTGCCACCAACGCCTGGCTTGGCATACTCATCTTTTTAAAGCTGTCCAGAACAGGAGATTCTCTTCCTCTCTGGGTCAGAAGCCCAACGTCTGATCCAAGATCTTCCTATTATGTAACCTCAATCTTCATGCTTTTAGGATTTTCAGATTTAGAAAGCAAAAATACAGAACAATCACTCAGATTTGAGTTATAGGAAGACACTGAGTAAAAATTCTAGTTAAACATCTCCCCTTCTACATCAGAACAGAAGTTACTTGGGCTTAAAAGTGTGGCTTTGCGGGAGAACATATCCTTAGCACGCACTCGGCCCTCGGTTAGACTGCCCAGTAACCATCAAAAAACGTTTAGGGTCTGGGGAGACAGCTCAGCCAGTAAGAGTTCTCAGGCATGGTGGTCTGAGTGTGCCTGTGAGGTCCTACAACACCAGAACTGGGGGGGTGAAGGGGCAGGAGGATCACTGGGGCTTGCTGGCTGCCGGCCTAGTCCCAGTGAGAACCCCGTTTTAAGGGAATAGGAAAGAGAACAATAGACAAGGCACCAATGTCCTCCTCTGGTCTCCACATGGACACACACACACACACACAAAATAAAAATAAAAATAAAAAAACCCAACAACAATAACAACAACAACAACAACAACAAACCCTACGATTTATTAATGAGAGGAGTAGCAGCATTGTTTTTATTCTCTTTTCTTGGTCATTTCCAACTTCAAGTGTGTGTGTGTGTGTGTGTGTGTGTGTGTGTGTGTGTGTGTGTGTTTGGCTGTGTGTATGTCTCTGTAACATGTGAGTGCCTGATGCCCTTGGAAGCCAGAAGAGGGTGTCTGATTGCCTGGAATTGGAGTTACAGACCATTGGAGCTACTATGTGGGTGCTGGGAACTGAATCTAGGTCTTCTGCAAGAGCAACAAATGTTTTTTGTTTTTCGTTTTTTTTGCAACAAGTGTTCTTAATGGCTGAGCGATCCCTCCAGCCCCATATTCTGCATAGTTACGTGAATGGTCTCTTTCTTTTTATAAACAGGCTCTCAATCTATAGGCCTCAAGTTGGCCTCAAACTTGTGATCTTCCAGCCTATGCCTCCCAAATTCTGGGATTACAAGCATGCACCATCATGTCAGGCTCTATTTTACTATTATTATTATTACTATTATTATTAAAGACAGGGTCTCATGTAATCCAGGCTGCTCTTGAACTTGTTTTGTAACAAGGCTGACCTTGAACTTCCTATCCTCCTTCCTCTCCCTCCCAAGTGCTGGGATTACTGGTGTGTTCCCTGAGAAATGTGTTCTGAGTGGTTTTTTTCTTTGCTTGTTTCTTGAGATGGAACCCAGGGCCTTGTGTCTACCAGGCAAGTACTCCTCAAGGTCAGCGCCTCTTCCACTGCTTTTTTAAGCTCACACTTCAGGGTATTGAGTATATATCTATATTGTTGTGCAGAGTTCATTGTATCTCCTGAATCTGAACTGACTGGAATATCATGTATGATGAAGCTTCTGGAAAACTCCACTGCATATTCACAAGGGAATGAGAATGAAAAAGGTAAGTGAACTCTTTCTTTCCTTCCTGCCTTTCTTGCTTTTCCTCTCTCTCTCTCTCTCTCTCTCTCTCTCTCTCTCTCTTTCTGTCTTTGGTTTGTTTATTTGTGGTGCTAAGGGTTGAACCCAGGATCCTACACAAAGCTAGGTAAAATATTCTACCACTGACCTATATGTATGTCTAGACTTGAAAACAATGGTTTTCATTATGTCATAAGTAAAGGAGCTCCGACTGTGTGCACACTCTGAAGTGATTCCCTGACTGACACTTGGAAAGCATTAGTGACACAATGCCAGTGGCCAGTGACTTCCTTAGCAGTTGATATTTTTTGTTCCTTAAATTAATCTGGAAAGGGGATGCCATGATCCCACAAATACACAACTAAATGTGGGTACAAAAAGGTTCTTAATTCTGAGGTAGCTGGTGAGGATGTGGGGAGGCTGAGGCTGGATCTTGCCTAGAGCTTCAGTGGGGAGGGAGAGACTGCTCAAAGGGCCTGGTCCTGGGACACAGGTGGCAGGGTAGCTTGATTTGATTTCGCTGAGGAGGAGAGGGGTCTACTGTGGTTGACCTATTATCTGACAAGTGTCTTCATGTGTGGCTCCCTTTAATTCTTACAGCAGCAGGACAGATTTGAAGGGACTATGGAAATGATTCTAAGGTGTTGTGGCACGCTTTGTGGAAGATCTAAGAGACATCAGATGTTAGGTCTTCTAGGCAGCAGAAACAAAAGCGAACAGCCACAATAGCCAGGGCCAATAGAGCTCCCTGCTTTGCTGCCCATTAGGGATGTCTGGCAAGGAAGGAATCAGCCTACTCTACCTACCCCTAACTGACATGCCTCTGCTTACAACCTTCATGGGCATGTCCTACAATGCCAGGAGCCAAGGGAAAGCAAGGTGACACTAGTTGTGAGGAAGGGTACAAGACTATCAGGTTTCACCTGTCACCTACTAGGCTGTAGGGCCTAGCTAGCATCCAAATAGGACAGCTCATTCCTCAGCCGACCTACCCAATACTACATCCACACAGTGGCCCCTTATAAGCAACAGGTTTGAACACCTCCCCACATGCTCTGCCTTTGACCACCACCCTTCGCACACCCCACCTCTGTATCGTTAATAATCATCCTGTAGGTGTTGTTTATAGCTTGGGCTCTATTCTATATAAATTCATGGAGGGAGGGGACCATTTCTGTATTTTCTATGGCATCAATAACAATAGTCTGGTCTCAGTTACCTAGTGATGGATTCATTAGGTAACAAGTTGTCACTTGTTTCGCTGTCAGATTCTCTTTTATAGGGGCTGGGCTGGCTTCACTTCACACTCACTCACTGAGTACCCGTTCTCACTCCTTAGACTGGCTGCTGTGATGTCTTATTTACAAAGCCTTCTCACATGCTGTCTCCTCTTATCCTTGCAACACCACGATGGGTGTGAGGGGACTATGAAAGTGATTCTGAGTCATTGTGACATGCTTTGTGGAAGAAAGGAGGTGCTAACAAAGAAGCTGTCATGGTGGCATTTAACAGTATGAGGCTAACCTTAGTGCTGTGCTAATGATTTGAGTGACCCACTGGGACTGGCACTACCCACCCACGGCTAGCTCTTCTTAGCCAGCTTCCTGCTGTCCAGGTGAGACCTACTGAATTTGGGTTTCCTCTGAATGAATGCCCCAGCAGGAGATGTGCTTATCAGTAACTTCCAGTATCTAGTTGGTTTGGTTTCCCAGTTCCCATCCACTCATGACCTGGAGTTTTGTGTAGGCCTGAGCCTGTCTCCAAGGCCTATTGGCAAGTAGGTTGTTGATCAGCAAAGTTTCAAGGTGAGCTCCAGATATGATGCAAAGCCAGCTCCTCCTAAGTACCACCTTGCATCTTCCATAGGATTGGGCCAGGGTGGGAGGTGGAGCAAGCTGGGAATCCCTTTGCAAGGAGGGGCTCCTGGCAGTCGCTGGGCTACTTCCCAGTGTGAGGCTGCACCAAGCAGCACAGTGATGAGCAATGGCCGCCAGAAGTCCCAACCTGACTCCAGCTCCGGAGCTTTGAAGGATGACTGCCCCTTCCTAAGACTGGAGTTTATGTGGTCAGCTTTGCTACAGGAGCTGAGCACCCACACATAGCCCAGAGTCCAGGACAGTACAGTCAAGACAGAGAGGAGGCCGGAGGAGGGGTGGGGACTCTGCTGTCTGGATCCTGACCTCCACAGACATATACAATTGAACACATCCCTCGGGAAATGGGGGCTTAGCCTTTGGAGCTGGGAAAACCCTGACTGGCTGGGCATGTGTTTACAAGGGAAGCTGAGTCAGACCTGGCTATCTTCTGAAATGTCCAGCTATTTCTAGAATCTAATACCATCACGTCAAAGCCAGCGGCCTCTTTCCTCTTCCCAGGAAATCCCTGGCAGAGAGAGAGCAGAAGGCCAGCCCCTTTTTGAATACTAAACCCAAAGAGTTGATGTCCATTTATGGACTAGAAGCCCCCTCCCCCGTTAAGATGACTCATTCTCCCAGTTTGTCCTAAATGCCTCAGACAGGATGGGGAGAATTTTGAGGTGGGAATAGCCCAGGGAGGGAGCAGAACGCTGGAGAAGGAAGATTAAGGAGGTGTTCAGATCCAAAAGGAGATAGAGAAAGTTTGTGTCTCCAGCTACCTGCACTGTGGTTCCAGTTCCTCCCGAGGCTATCAACTGAGCACTTGTCAAACTTGTCAGTGGGGCCAGAGTTCGTGCCCCTTTTCCATCCTTTTCTGGGCAGCAGACTATGAGCAGCCTACCCAGGGGCCTGAACCAGAGAATTCTGAGTACAGAGGTGACCAAAGACGACCGGAAATTATTCAGCCCCAGCCTCTGTACAGTAACACCTGGCCCCACTGTAGGGACCCAGTCAGGCAGAGCCAGGGCGACATTCCTAAAGTTCTTAGGGAGACCATGAAAACCTTTGCTATTGTGGGGCTTTCAGGCCTGAGTGTGAGGATGCCCTCCCATCCATGAGAGAGAGAGCCTACCAAGGTTTAATGAGAGAATGCGGATGCTGACTGTGTCTCCAGGTCTGCACTGCCAGCCTCCCCAGAATCACAACAGGCAAGCTTGGGAGGCAGTTCATCTTTGGAAAGATCTGCCTACTTTCTTACCTCCTGTACCTAGCAGTCCACACACCCCGCCCCACTCCGCCCCAGCCCAAGATCATCTCCCTCCTGCAATCCTTCCCTGCCCAAGCTAATGGACAGTCTGCCCTTATTCTTAGCTTCTCTCTTTCACATCCTGAATGTCTTCTGTCAGGAAATCTTGTCGGTTTCCCCTTCAGAATATGCCCCCGACAGCTTCCCATTTCTGTGCTGCTGCAACTCCAGTCCAAGCCCCACTATCTCCTCTCAAAACTGGTCTCCTGCTAGGTCCCCATCAAGCCTGCCACTGCTGGCCTCAGCAAGAAGCTAGGCTCTGTTTATCTGTTTTTATTGGGGGGGGTGTGTCTGCACCCACGTGCGTGTGAGTGGATGTACTTGGCCATAGCTCACAAGTGGAGGTCAGAGGACAAGATGAGAGAGTCATTTCTCTCCTTTCTACCTTGTGGACCCTGGGGATCCTACTCAAGCAGTCTGGATCAGTGGCAAACGCCTTTACTTGCTAAGTCATCTTGACTGCCAGAAAGACTCCAGGAAAAAGAAAAAAAAAAGTCTGTTAGGTCACTTTAGTCTTTTGCTCAGCATCTCCCAAAGACGCTCTGTTTCCCCCAGAATAAAAGCCACAGCCTCAGAACGGCCCACAAGGTGCCCTAGCTTTCCCTCCTGTGGCTTCTCTTGACTCTTCTTCCTGCTAGTCTTCCATTCGCTTTGCTCCAGCCTTGATATCTATTCTGAAATGTAGTTCCATCAGGGCACAGATTGTTGTCAGTTTTGTTCACTAATGTATCCCTAATGCTGGGCGTGGTGGAGGATTGCTCTGTATACCACCAGGCTAACCTGGGCTACAGAATGAGACCCTGCCTCAGGAAACAAACAAACAAGCAAACAAACAAAAAACCAAAACACAAACGTACTAGAAGAACTTTAGTAAATTAAAAGGGAGGGGGAGTTTTTGTTGAGGTCCCAGAGATGGAACCTAGGGTCTAGCCTGTGCCAGGCAAGCATTGTATAACTGATGTATATATAGCTCCAGTTCCAATAACCACTTGCTAATCAATTGAGTGACTGAATGAATGGGACAGACACACTATATAAGAGATTAGCCAGCCAAAATCTTGCACTAGGAGGCCCAGCAGAGGCTTTGGTCTTGCCTTTGCTCCCAATCTTGGTCTGTACCTCCATCCTTGTTTCCAGAAAGTCAGCCTGCCATCTACTATGTGGTTCCCAGCCCTTCCCCTCTGTTAAAAGAAATACTCATGCGACTTAGCCAAATCTTTGTCCTGGATCCATCTTGTCCCTCATAGAACAAGATTGCTGATAGAGTTCGGATTTTCACTCCCGGAGCTGAAATCTGTATGTGTTCTTCTGGGGGAGCAGGGTCTGCTGCTTCCCACACATCCAGCTCAACTGTTCCCCTCTGACTCCCCTCCCACCCTTTGAGAAGGCCCAAGGCAGCTAGTTGGATAGGGCAGAGGGAGACGGAAGGGTCATCTGGGTCTTGAGCCAGGGAGCCAGGCCAATGTCTCATGGGAGTTTCCCTCCCACAGCCCTGGCCCACGAGGGGGTGTCCACTCAGGAACATCAAGATCCTGCCTGTGCTTCAGGAAAGGCCAGGGACAGGGAGCATTCAGAAGGCCTTTGTGATCTCCTAGAGCTGCCTCCCCCATCTTTGTCTAGGTTGTTCACATTCCGGAAGCACTGATGTGGCACTAAATATTCCTGCAGCTCCAGCCTTGTCCCCTGGGGCCCTGGCGTCATCGCTGAGCCTGCTTTTTGGAATGCTTTTGGTATGAAGTGTCCTGGCAGGTGAAGGGAAGGTCTGTGTAGAGGGAATCCACAGCCCAAGTCTAGATTTTTTGGGGGCCTCCCCACATCCACCCCCTCATCCTATCCATGACCTAGCTCCCAGGGAATTAAACAGACCATAGGAAACCCAAGCTCCCACCACCACCCCAGAAGCCCATCAGGCCCAGCTCCTACCGAGACAGTAAGGTGCTGTGTCCCCTCTGGCCCTCATCCCACACCTAGATTTCCTAATAGGTACAACCTTCTCCATGGTCTCCCCCTTTCCTTTTGCCCCCCCACCCCCACCCCACATCTTCCCCATTTCCTTCTTGGGTCTTGTGGAGACCAAGGGAGGGCACTTCGAGGAGAGGAAATTTCTTCAGATCTTGTGCCTGGCCAAAAGCATAGCATGTAACGGATGCTCCCTGGTGTGCACAGCTCGGTTCATTCCTATTCATCCAGCCACTCTAGCTCCCTGTCCTCCCAAGGTGTGACTTTTCACAGATCTGAGTCTGAAGTTTGGGTTCCCACAATCTGAGTCTGAAGTTTGGGCTCCCACAATGCACGTTAATGTATCAAATGTCTGTTTCTTCTCAAAACGACAATAAATAATACCAGATCGGCAAGGATGTAACAGAGCTATTGAGAGCACAGAACCGGACTCTATGTGTGAAGAACCTAAGGCAGGACAGGAGGGTGCTACAAGCCTGATGCTGGTACTGGCACGGGAGGATAAGGAGTCATGCTGAGACCTTATCATGGATAAACAAGAATTGGGGCTAGCAGCTCAGTGATACGATGTTTGTCTAACATAGCTCCAAGTTTGATCCCAAACATCAAAACCAAATAAATAAAATAAAGATAAGCGGTAGCCTCTACTGCCTCCCAGGGTACACTTCTTTCTTTCATCTAAACTTCTCATCAGTGTTTAATCCTCTTGTGTACCCATGTACTGCCTGCCCACAGCCTGACTACAAGTTGTCT
>NC_048598.1:56832907-56903577 GCF_003668045.3 Cricetulus griseus
CAGTCCTGGGACCTCAGGCACATCTGCTGTCACTCAAGCAGTGTGTGTGTGTGTGTGTGTGTGTGTGTGTGTGTGTGTGTGTGTGTGTGGACTATCCTATCTTAACCCCATAGTGGCCCAGCCCTCCCTGTGTCGTCCGTACCCACGCTGTGACCTTTCTCTAGGTATGAAGGAGGCCCAAGTCTTCATCTGGCAAATGCCCCACACTGGGAGGACAGGTGGGTTGTCTAGCTGGAAAACTGGAGCCAGCTAGAACTGGGAGACTAGGGGGTGAATACCAGAGTGTGTCAGAGGTGGGGGTGGGGAGAGGGCCGGCTTGGAACCGAAGCCAACCAGCTGCTTGCCTGCACTTTGTCCTCTGTCCTCCCTGTCAACCAGTCCCAGAGGCCAGCAGTTTCTCAATGGAACAGGCTGCTGGGACAGCTCTGTAGGGGGCTGAGGGACTGTCCAGGGAGGGTGGACATTCCAAGCATTCTTCACTTCCTTCCAGAGTCGGGAGCGAGGGCCTGGCAAGAAGCTGTCCAGTACTGGAGAAAAAGGAATTTCTTTAGAGGGAATAAAAACTGTGGGATAGTCTTCAGGCAGCAGGGCCTGAAGGGGGGAGGGGAGCAGCATGAGAGGGGCGGGGCTGGGGAAGGGAATCAGCCGGACAAATTCACCTGACCTATTTCTTCCGTGAGTACTAGGGAAGGAGAGAAAAACCCGGGACCCTGGGCCAAAGCTTTTCTTCCGGAATGCTTATCAGGGTCAGGCCCAAGCAGGTGGACTGGGTGCTTTGGAGAGGGTTTTTTGTTTTATTTTATTCTTTTTCTAGGGACTGAGAGTACACATTAAACAAAATCCGGACCACCCAGCCGCACCTCCAAAGACTAAACAGAGTCTGCGTTGCACCTGTGGCAGCCCAAGAGGAAAGTATCAGAAGGCCTGAAGATGTGAACGACATCTCACAAAGAGAACAGGAGATTGTTTTTCCAGTCACCATGCTGGTTTTAATGGACTGAGGTTTATTTGGCCACAGATTCGGGAGGGTGGACAGCCTCCGGTGTGAAGGGCTCAGACAGCCAATCCAGTGCTCAGGACCTAAGTTTGAAAAAGCCAGCCCCACACTCCCCACCATTGGAGGTACATCATTGCCAAACACTTCTGTACATAGATGTCAATGGCACAGTAGCTTTCCTGGGAACACAGCATTCACATTACTGAAAGCAGCACAATTCACAGAGAGAGAGGGAGAGAGAGAGAGAGAGAGAGAGAGAGAGAGAGAGAGAGAGAGAGAGAGAACCAAAAAAATAAATAAATCAGCACATTCTAGGTCCTGTTAGCCTGAGAAATAGACACATCCATCCACAGTCTAGATATCAGGAGCAGCTTCAAGGCAGAAGCTCAAGTCTTTGAGGTCTGAGGTGGGGTCCAGAGGCATCTGGTCCCCTGAGATGAAGCCAAACAGCAGCCTGAGTCTTTTCAGGTCTCTGAGATCCACAGCAGGGAGGGACACTGGGTGGCTGGGGCGTGGGAGATGGGAACAAGAGGCTGCTTCCTCTTTCAATAACGGAGGCAAGGTTACTCCAGAATACCCCACGCATGTCAGGGTTCCAACTCTGGTGGTTGGTGGAAACAGGAACTTGTATGAAGATTCACCCTGACACTGGCAAAGAACAGGTAGGAAAATGCACCATGGGTAATACTCATGGCATAGAGGAGGTAGGCACGGACTGAGTGCTCTTCAGGTCTCCGTGGCCCCACTAACACATCCTGGCAGCCTTGGTTCCGTGGGTCCCCTGCCACACTCACACACATCAGTATCATTTCCTTCCTCATCTCCCTGCTTCATCGGGCTGAAGTCATGGAGCCCTTGATACACTTTTGCTCCCCCAGTTTTCCCAGGAATCCTATCTAGGGTTCCTCTGCAAACCCTCTCAGAGCTCACCCCAAACTAGGGCACTACCTCGCATCTTCAGCTGAGCTTTGAACAGATTCCTAGGGCTTGTCGGTAGGCTGCTGTCACCTCTTGGCAGTCTGTCAGAGAAAAGCAGCTATCGCCCAGGGGCTCCTGCCACCATCGCCTCAGGCCTTCTGAGGGCGGCTGCTCAAGCCCCCTCAGGTTGTCCACAGATACACAGCCCCTCAGTGGGGTTTCAGGGAGCCGGTCAGGCAAGTCCAATTGGTCAAAGGACTCGGAAGACAGGATGCTGTCCTCACTCACAGCCCCTGAGGGGCGGCTGGCCCGGGTTACAGGGTGAGGGGAGGCCAGTTGGTCCAGGGAGCCAAAAGTGCTCGGGGTGGTGCTCTCTAAGGCTGTGCTCGAGAACTTGCCATTGAGTTTGAGAATGCCCTTTCGGTGCAGGAGGTGCCCTGCAGCTTGTGAAGACTTCTGCTCCACGGGGTCCCCATTCACAAACACATCACCAGCAGCGTCTAAGAGTTCCCCTGACTCACTGGGCTCTGGAGAGGAGTAGTAGCCAGACTCACGCTGCCGAGACTTCTTGAGGATGCCCTTCCTCGGGAGTAGGGCTACAGCAGGGACAGGCTGCCCCGGGGTATCAGGCACTGGGCTGAGTTCCTGAGGGTCCTCCTGTACCACCCCTGAGGAGGTAGAGGCCTTTTTCTTGAGAATGCTTTTTGGTAGCTTGAGGCTGCTCTTGCCGGGACGAGGGGCGGTGTCCTCAGCTGGGTCACCCTGCAGAGTCTGAGCCATGTCGTTCTCTTTACGGGACTTCTTAAGAGAATGTTGTCGTTCTAGCCCAGGAACAGTGCTTCCACCTCCTGGCACATGCTGTTTGAAGAAGCTGCACACCTTGGCCCCGTTCTCCAGGAGGGGGCGGGAGGAGCGTCGTAGCCAGTCGGCCATGGAGGCCCGGCCAGAGTCACCACCAAGGTGCCCACTCTCACGCAGAGCTTCCTGTTCCCCAACTCTGGTGGTATAGCCCCAGTTGACCCACCAGTGACTGGCTACATCCTCCAGTGTGGCCCGTCGGGTGGGGTTCACCATTAACAGCCACCGGATCAGGCCACAGGCATCTGTAAAAACAAAAGCAAGGGCTTCAGTTTGATAGGACAAGAATGGGACCCAAAGTCCTCTAGCACAGGCCTGTCTCATGCAGGTACTGCTCATGTTTCTGAGTTAGATCAGTACATTCTCTCCTTGGGCTCTATACAGGTTCAGGCCCACTTTCTAGGGCAACTTTCCTGGACAGACTCAGTCCCACAAGCTCTCTTTATCAGCCCTTGTTTCTATGTCAGTATTTTCTTTCTCTACCAAAATTCAATTCTCTGAGGACAGGGACTGTGCTTAAGGATAAGGCTCTTGAACACATCTTCCTGCTCTCTGTATCATATGCAAAAGGTCAGATTTCTTAGGAGAAGGAAAAAGGCAATACAACTATAGCAAAAAGGATTAAGCTGGGGCTTCGAAAGCACTTCTTTGTTTTTTTGTTTTTTGTTTTGTTTTTTGTTTTTCGAGACAGGGTTTCTCTGTGTAGCTTTGGAGCCTATCCTGGCACTCGCTCTGGAGACCAGGCTGGCCTCGAACTCACAGAGATCTGCCTGCCTCTGCCTCCCAAGTGCTGAGATTAAAGGCGTGCACCACCAACGCCCAGCTCGAAAGCACTTCTAAAGCAAGCTTATAATAAAGAAGGCTGTCCCCTTCCTCAGAGGTCTCAGACTGGAGACAACAGTGGGGTGCACCCTAATCTTCCCTGGGGGGAGAGGGGGTCTCTATGGACTTCTGCCTTCCTTATCACCAATGTCTAGTCACTGTCTCAGGAATCAAGGACTGTGACAGTGCACCCCATGCTCCCAGCCTTGTCACAGATCTCACTCACCAGACGGCTTGGGGGGCTCACGGTAAGCCCCACTGCTGATTTGCTTCACCAGTGTTTTATGATCCTGCCCATCAAAGGGCATGGTGCCATGCACCAGAATGTATAGGAGAACTCCCAGAGACCAGCTATCCACCTGAAAGACAGGGCAGGGATGCTCAGCAAAGACACAACTTGTGGCGCAGACGGGAGGGCTGCCATCCATATCTCCAACACAACGGTCGATGTGAAGGAGATATCTGGAGGCTTCCTCTTACCTCACCTTGTAATCAGAGGTTAGGTAGGGGAGGCAGCAGAGGGGTCAGGATCTCATAAGAACAGATACTGCCAGTCACTTCCCCTGGGAGGGTCAGTCACAAGCATAGGAGCAGTGGCCAGGACATCGCCATCATTCTGGGTCAAGGTGGGGTGGCTAGACTGAGTGCCAGGAAGTGATGAGAAACAGGGGACAAGAAGGAGACAGGATACCAGGAGACCTCAGTTCTATGACAGCTTTCTACTGTCTCAAGGCTTGGCAAATCATTGCCTTGTAGGGGCCTTAGTTTTGTGCTCTGAAAAAGGATGAACCTAACAACTAGCTCAACCTGCCTGACCTGGACTAAGGGATGCTAGCAGGAGCACAGCTCTTACCTCTGGGCCCACATAGGGCTTCCCATTGACAATCTCAGGTGATGCATAGAGAGGGCTCCCACAGAATGTCTGGAGGAACTTGCCTTTGTGGTACAGGTTGGAGAGGCCAAAATCAGCAATCTATAGGGTTGGAACAAGCACAGGTCATGCCAAAGGTTGAGTTGTTCATAGCTCTTGGCCATCATCTCTCCAGATCCTGGGGAAAGTCAGGCCCTGGTAGAAGGGGAGGGACTCCCAACCCACATCTTATAGCTCAGGTCTTGAAAGACAGTGCTCTAAGGCCCTCAATGGGCAAGCAAGGGACCTGACACAGTGACCATGTGAAGCCTGAGATGACCTTCTGAGCAAAAGACTTATCTCCATCCATATCTGGACAGGAGCCCAGGGTGGACATGTATAGCTGAGATGGAGAGGAGGGGAGAGAGGAGGAAAGGAAGGGAGAGGAGTGGGAAGGGGAGGGGGAGAGGAGAGGACAGGGCTGTTCACAGCCCAGGAGGATCCCTGGGATGCAGGAGGGGAGAGAGGAGGAAAGGAAGGGAGAGGAGTGGGAAGGGGAGGGGAGGGGAGGGGAGAGGACAGGGCTGTTCACAGCCCAGGAGGATCCCTGGGATGTCTGATTTTAGTGGCCTGAGAGGTTCTAAGGCTATCCTCTTTCCTATCTATCCTCAGCTAGAGGTGGAGGCCAAGACCCTGGAGTTATCTGACCCTTCACCCCCATCAAAGGGTCATGTGTGCAGGGTGGAGAGGCCTATTTATGAAACTTTGGCTCCTTTGTTTATAGCTTTATTGGCGTCTTATCAAGCAGTTGCCAGGTGAGCCTATAATAATGTTGATGATTGGTACCAGCAGAACCTCTGTGCTTGTCTAGTTCATGTGTGTTTACAGGCTCTGGCCTCTCTTTCCTGTCAGCATCAAAGAAACCCGACCTGCGTCAGGAACTGGCTGGATAAGGGCAACAGACTTAGTACCAGGATATCTCAGGACACACAGGTCAGCAGCCATGGAGTGACCTTTGTCCTGTGTCAAGTAAATTCCAAGCAGGGTCAGATTATGTCACTCTCCCAGTTGTTTGCCAGGCTATTCTGTCACCAAAGTCAGCAACTGCCATCTTTCCCTTTCGGCCTTGAGACCCTAGTTTATCTCCTTGGCATGAAATTCTGACTGACATAAATCTAGCTGCAGCAGCATGGGAATCCAGCAGTTGTGGGAAACAGAAAGTGAAAGAAGCTATAGGGTGTCTCGACCGAAGAAAATTAGGCTGTGTTTGCAGGTCTATGTACAAGCACACAAGCAAGCAAGGGGAAAGAGGCTCGGTACCTGTCATCCCAAAGTTATCAGTAAAAAATTGACCCTAGATTAGCCCCTTGCCACCCTTGTGACATTAGAAAGACACTGACCTGAAAGGGAGAGACTTTGTTTCAATTCCTGCCTAACTAACCCCCCCCCCCCGCCAGTCACTAGTGGGGGATCTTCCTTTTGGGGCTCAGTGTCCCGTCCATAAGGAAGTATTGGGGTGGATGATGACTGAGGTCCAGGGTTTGTTTAGCTTAACTTCAGGGACCCCTAAGCACTCAGAGCTGCTTGACTGGAGACAGAACAGAAAACTTAGGGTGGGACAGAGAAGCTTCTAGAAACCAGGAGTAATGCTTACCTTGATATTTCCATTGGCATCTAGAAGGATGTTCTCCAGCTTGAGATCTCGGTGAACAACCCCGTTCTAAAAGGGGAAGGGAAACCGAGTCAGGAAACATCACCAGGAAAGGGAAGGGGACAAGGGACCTAGTCTAGAAAACTGAATTAACAGAATTGAGACCAGGCAAGCTGGAGCACATAAATTCACTGACATAGTTGAGGAAATCATAGGCCCTTCCATGATCAAGAGAACAAAGCCAAAGATACCAGCATTCCTTGGTCTGAGAGTCCTGAAGCCTTTCTGGTCTAAACCAGCCTTAGAGCCCCAGAGACACCAGTGGGTACTTGCCTGGTGGCAGTAGTGCAGGGCGGAGACAATCTGTCGGAAGAAATGCCTGGCGTCCCGCTCACTCAGCCGTGGCCGCTCACTGATGTAATCATACAGATCACCCCGGCTGGCATACTCCATGACAATCACAATCTTGCTGCTATTCTCAAACACTGGAGAGGGGAAATGAGAATGTCAGGCCTCCCAGAGAACACTGTCCCACCATGGGCCACAGTCTCTTCCATAGCCTGAACCCAGATAGGACCTCCCTCTGGAATATCTGCCACAGGGCCAGGGGCCTCAGGGCAGCAAATAAGGGTAGGAGAAGAGGCTCCAAGGTTCAGCATCTTCTAGGACCAGCAAATCAAGACCTGAGGTCAGTGGCTAAGTTTAGGTCTTCAAGAACTCTGCAAACTTCCAGGCGGGCAAAGATCGCACTGCTAGAAATAAAAAGCAGGGCTCTTTGATTCTGACCCTATACTTCTTCATCTTATGACCTTAGTCAAATCTCTACCAGATCTATCAGAGTTACTGGCCGTACTTCAACACATTTTCATGCCGCTGTGTTTCCTCCTTTGAGAGCAACCTCACAGGACTGGGTAAGAAACAGGTAGGCAATCAGTGACAAGTATCTGACACACAAGAAAGTGCTCAGAAAATGGAACCTATTGCTATATTCAGTGTCCTCGTGTCTAATTCTAAAAACTGAGACCCGCCTTGTGACAGTGGGAGTTAAGACAGTCCTCACTCCTGACTTGCCATTCGGAGTACCCAGGATGTGGTCAGAGTGCACATGGCCTCAAACACAGAGGTAATCTATAAATATGGGGTAATTAATTGGCTGTCTGGCTTCTTGGCAGTCAGCCCACCCCAGTTAGCCCATCTCCATGTGTAGGAGGGGCTGTCTCACCACTCCAGGCTGTGTCCTGGCTCCAGTCCTCCAGAAAAGTAGAAAAGAACTGGCTCATCAAACTGGCCCTTCAGCTGCTGTCAGAACATGCTTGTCTATGACATTGCACCTTGTGTTAAACGGGTCCTATGAGTTTGGCTTGCTTGGCCAGCCCCAGAGCTATTGCTGTCTAGCCTCTAAGATGAGTCCCCACTCCCTGATGTCAGCTACAGGGCCAGAAGAAGGCTTGTAGTGTTGTTTTGCAGGTGAACAGGGTGACCCAGGCTCTTAAGGGTGCCTGACTGAGACTCCACTCATGTGAGTCTCAGTTTATAAGCAACCTTTATGCTAGGAAACAAAGATAAAGAGCCAGCACCGTGCATCTGGGGGAACATTTAGATTAGAAATCCGTCCCAGCGTTCCCCCAGCCCCAAACACCTAAAGCCCTATAGAAAGATAAAGATGAATCTGGAGGAACCCTTCACACACCCAGTAACATTAATGCCCTGTGTCTGCACCATCACACACACACACACACACACACACACACACACACACACACACACACACACAGCCAATCACCAAGCTTGGGCTGCCCACTACTCCCAGAGGGAAGAAAAGAGAAATACAATTAGCCTTTTCAGCCATTTGTTTGTCTGGGCTCCTCATAGGACAGGCTCAAGCCACAGGGTCATAACAATAGCTTTGCCCTTTATCATTCCTATGAACCCAAGAGTAGAGACATCTCTGTTCTTCCCACCAGGAATCTTCATACAGAAAAAACACTCTAGACAAATCCTCAGGCTCTCTTCCTCCCCTCCCTCCCCACTTCTCTCCTCCTGCTGTCCCCGTGATCTCATTTAGCTGATGTTACATAAAGACTTGAAGCAGACAGGTGAATGTGGGTGGGTGTTCTCCCTTCTTCCCTCGTCACCCTCTCCTGCTCACTTTGTTGTCTGGGCCACAGGGAGGAGGGCAGCCAGAGTGATCAAGCCAGACTGATACCAGAGGAGAGAAGGCCAAGAGAGACAAGAAAAGGTAGAGTGAGCCCATGGCAGGGGTGATTTGGGGGGCACAGGAGGACTAGGAGACCTGGCTAACAGACGAGTGATGAACAGCACCCACACACCCGAGACAGGTGCAGACTCTGACATTTCAGCCTTCCCGGGGTTGCTAAGGATCTCATGGGGTTGGAAGGCAGTGCTATTAGGGAAAAACTCAATAACAAGGACAAAAAGTTTGCAGTCTGGGGTGAGTAGGCAGCTCAATTTATAGCATTTACCTAGCAAGTGCTATGGGATTCTAGGTAGGACCCCCAGCCATGCTACAAACACACAAACAAACCTACAGCTTTTCCACTTACAGAGTACTCATACAGCTGGATTTTTGCAACCACCCTTTGATATAAATGGGACTATTCCATTTTGCAAAGGGGAACTAATGCCCAGTTCTTAATGAGTGTTCAGTGTCATGTGACAAGGTTTTGAATCTAGCTTTTGCAACTCAAAAGCCTTTATCATTCTTACTTCTTCTTTTTTAAAAGACCATTATTTGTTTAAGTTATGTATTTACTTAAAGGGAGGGTCCTGTTATGCAGCTTAGGCTGGCCTCGAATTTATATTCCTCCTGTCTTAAGCCTCCTGGGGCTGGGGTTACAGGCATCACAGATGGATTACAGGCATGTACCAGTGGGTTCGTGTTGTTGGCAGTTCTGACTTCTACACACACACACACACACACACACACACACACAGACAGAGACAGATCCATGACTCCCAGTTCCAAATGTCCCACAATTATACCTTCATGAATGGCAATGATGTGCGGATGGTTGAGTGATGACATGATTTCAATCTCCCTCCTTATATGCAACAGATCCTGCTCATCTTTGATTTTGTCTTTCCGGATTGACTTGATGGCCACCTAGGAAAAGAGGATGCCCAAGATTAAGGAGAAAGATCTAGCAGGCAGAGACATCCCTGACCCTGGTACTCTGCCTGCAGCTGCAACTCAAACCACAGAATGCACCAAGAGAAGCCACCCCCCTTTACCAGAGCAGGTGACAGGAACCTGGAGATGGCCTTGTCTAGAAAAGGTTCTCACTTGGGTCCAGTGCAGTCCATGCAAGAGGAAGCAGCACTGACCAATGGCCTCATTTTCAAAGTCTACCAATGAACAAGAAACATAACAACCTACACCTGTGAGGTTTGACACTTTGGGATTTACAAATCAAATACATACATTACACCCTAAGGACAAGGATCTGGCACAAATTAGAAGTGAATACTTCTGTGTTAGTAACTTACTGCAGTAGTAAACAAACTGGTCCTCACAACTCTGGGAATTAGGTAAAGAAAGCATCCTTACTCTTTCACAAGTGAAGTAACTGGAACCCAAGAGGCTAAGTGCTTTCCTTAAAGCCACAGCCACTGACTAGTGCAACGGGCAACCTGATTCTGAGTTTAGTCCTTTTTCTGTCCCGAACTCCAGTTTGCTATAAACAACCATTTGGTAGCCCAAAATTACAACCCAAATGCCTATCAACAGGCGAATGGCTAGACAAAATTTGGTATTAATCAGTCAGAAAAAGGAATGGAATTCTGATACCTACTATAACATGGCTGAACCGTGAAAGCATACTCAGTGAAATAAACTAGTCACACAGAGTGATAAATATGTGATCCACTTTCATGAGGTACTAAAACAAACAACTGTATGGACAGAAAATAGATCAAAAGTTACCAGGAATATAGGGCTAAAGGGTGGCATTGGGTGGGTGGGTAGAGGGTGAGGGCGTTATTATTTAATGGCCACAGCGCTTCTATTTGGGATGACAAAAAAAAAAAAAAAAAAAAGGTTTTAGAGGTCTAGAGCGATGTCTCAGTAAGAGCACTGGCTTCCAAAGGATGTGAGTTTGGTTCCCAGCACCCACATGGTAGCTCACAATCTAGTTCCGAGGGATCAGATGCCCTTTGCAGATAGTTGCACAAACACACTCAGAGAAGATGCCCATACACATTACATACAAAAAATTTAAAAAGAAAGCTATTTTATACTGTGATGATTTACAATATTGTGGATATATTCAATATGCTAGTGAATTATACACATAAAAGTAGTTAAAATGGGAACTTTTTATACATCTATTTTTCCATAATTAAAAAGGTCACCAAAAAAACAAAGGAACCACTCTCCACAGAACAGACTTTGAAGTCCAGGTAAGGAATGTCCCTTCCTTCCCAACAAGTAAACAAACAACTAGATAGACAGTCCCCTGGGATTTGGTGTCTTACTCTGTGAAGGTGGGACATGCAATGACTAACCCTTCCAGCTGGTGTGTGGTGGCCTCAGGAAGGGTGGGTACAGAGCAACCAGAGGAGCTACAGCTCAACACCTAGGAGCCTCAGTCTCCCTGATCCACAGCATTCAGTAGTGGCTCTAGGATGAGGCATAGCCAGAGTGACTAATGGGAAGCCATAGAGCCAGGACCCAGGGTGCCTGAATCTCAGGTTCTGTTCTGGTGGCTTTTGGCAAGTCCCACCCTCTCAGAGCCTCAGCTGCCTTTCTGTGAGCAAAACTGACTGCACTTAGTCTGGGGGTGCTTTGCTGCTCCGAGTCTGAGAAGTGAGCTGTACACAAGCCAGGGGCCCTCAGAGTCTGGGTGAGGGTTGGGTGTCCCAAGCCAGTCAGTTCCTGGCAAGTTCCGTCCAAGGACACCAACAGAGTGGTAAACACAAGACTTCCTCTTCACACAAGTAATGAGAAATATGAAGGCCCAGACTGAGGTAAACAGCTCCTCATTCAATTTCCCAGGAGGACCGGCCTCCCCTCTGGATTCAAAAGGAGACAGAAAGGAAACCCCAGCCCAAGGGGTGGGGCTCTAATCCACCCTTTCATGGGCTCTGGAGGTAGACAATGGCTTCTGCTCTCGGGACAGCAGGCTCTTTGGGCTTGTGCTCCCCACTGACAAGAATGTGGAATAGCCCTAATCCTGTCAGAGGAGTTGCTCACAATGCCCACAGCCCCGTCTCCCCGGCAACGGGCCATGGATGGCGTGCCCTCCACCCCATCCTGCCCTAAAGCAGCAGTGCTGAAAGGGGGCAGGCCCCATTCTCACCCTCCCCGGAGCAGGGTAGGGAGGACAATGGCAGATGGTCACCATGGAGCCTCATCCCCGAGAGGCCCAATGCAGGGGGATGCTGCAGATGTGAGCACCCGGCTGCTGCAACCGGCTGCTCTAACTCCACTCATCTCTCCCAGGGCAGAACAGGGGAGCAGGGCACAGGCCTTGAATATTCCTTCAACTAGGAGACACCTCTCCTGCATTCAACACTGAGCAATACTCCCACACCCCTCTTCTCCACATCACTTTCTCACCCTGAAGGGGAGATTGCCTAGCTTGCTCTCTCCTCTGTAAGTCTTTGTTCGTAAAAACCAGACAATGAGTAAAGGGCTATTAACTCTTTAGAGACAAAGATCTGTCTCTAAATAAAAATATATTAGTAGGCAGGAGAAACAGTCATATGTAAACACACACATCACTATCTAGACAACTACAAATGCCTGAGAGCTGAAAATGCACCCAGGCAAAGACTAGGCAGGTGTTAGGTGCACAGTTGTGTAAACACAAGTGTATGGAATACTGAGATGACACCACAGGCTTAGGGACACAGCCCTAAAAGCAGTAAGAGTTAAAAGAAAGGAGTTTCCAAAAAGATTTAGAGGGTGCTAGGAATATTTGGTATGGCCAGTGGGCACACAAGTAAAACCTCAAGGCCCATTTCTTCTAACCTTAGAAGGCCTGAAATTCTAATTTGCTTCCCAGTTTCAATCTCCTGCAAGACATGAGAGGGGCGAGGAGTAGGTTGCTGAACCCCTAGTTATCCACAGTGGGTCCTAAGAGATCCTGTATAGCACTTCCTAGGAAAAAGACATGGTATCAGTCCTCCATGAGTCCCCCAAACGGTGACAGACTAGGACTGATTTAGCACTGCCTTGGTGGGGCTAGGCCACTGTTTCCAAACTCTCCCAGCCCTAGTATGTCGAAGTAAATTAGATATAGTACCACTCTAGGCAAGAAAGGGCCCTGTGTGCAAAGAGTCTTTAACACCTATACACTAGCGAACACTCATTACACATACCTATTGGCTAAGTACCTGGGTGATCTTTGCCTGACGGAAACAGCGACCAGATAGGGTTTCCCCGATCCCTTCCCTCTCAGGCCTGGGTGGAGTCCACCTCAGTTACAAGAACTATTTTCTGGGGACCTTTGTTCAACCCTGCAAGGTAATTGGCAACTGTGCCTTAGGACAAAAATAAACTGACTACCGCCTAGGAAGAGGGTACAAACTAAAGACAGGTACCCAGACCCAGAGGGAGGATGGCCACATGCCAGGGTCTTTGTTTGTCCTGATATATTATATTTTTCTAGTGTAGTAAACTTATTACTTTTGTGTCTGCATGTTTTGTTTGCATGTATATGCATGTGCACCATGTGTGAGCCTGGTCCCAGGGAGGTCAGAAGAGGGCGTCAGGTTCCCTAGAACTGGAGTTATGGATGGTTGTGAACCACAGTGTAGGTACTGGGAATTCAAACTGGGTCCTCTGGAAGAGCAACAAGTACTCTTAATCACGGAGCCATCATTTCAGCTCCCTGACACAATTATTTACACCGTCCCTTTTACTCTGAAGATTACCCATATCTAATCAATTTATTATATGTCCACCACACTCTGAGGCAGAAGAAGGATAAACCAGCCCAATGATGATCCTTTATAGGAACACACGGCCAGTCAAGTGGACCCTATGAACCCAGGAGCCCGATTCACACTTGTCTGTCTCAAGCCATGCAACTCAAGGCACATAAAATTAGGATAATCTGGCTAACTGGGTTGTCTAGTTTGTTTATTTGATTAATTTATTTTTATTTTATGCAAATGGGTGTTTTGCCTACCTGCCATGTATATGTACCACATGCATCCAATGCCCATGGAAGCGAGAAGAGGGCCCTGGATCCCCCGAAATTGAAGTTACAGATGGTTCTGATTAGCCACATATGTTGGAACCCAAACTCAGGTCCTCTGCAAGAGCAGCAAGTGCTCTTAACTGCTGAGCTATCTCTCCACTACTGGGCTGTCTAGTTTTAATGTCCTCACTTGTGGAAGAGCTTGGGGAACACAAATGACTTTCTTTACTCTGGAGAGCATGGGAAACCAGCCCAGGAGCAAACCGTTTCACGTCTGGAAGGATAGATGAGGTTTTCAGCTAATACAGTAGGCTAGGAAAGGGCAAGAAGAACATTCCAGGCAGATCAGGGTGGAGCTCTAAGTTCCCTTCCATGATCCAGTATTCTGTGTAGCGCTTCTTCAGAAATGGGTCATTGCAGTGTCAGGAAGGTGCCATACAAGGGCTGATGCAAAGCCACCACACTTGGCCATGTTAAATGCCAGAGCATAATTCCTGCTGAAATCATCCCAGTGAATTTTCTTTTTTTGTTGTTGTTTTTTTTGTTTTTCGAGACAGGGTTTCTCTGTGGCTTTTGGAGGCCTAGAACTAGCTCTTGTAGACCAGGCTGGGTTCCTCCTGCCTCTGCCTCCCCAGTGCTGGGATTAAAAGCGTGTGCCACCAACGCCCAGCTAGCAGTGAATTTTCTTGTCTCTGAAGTTCTGCAAGTTGGTAAAGGCAGGAAAGCTAATTCCCCAACCTGATTTGCAAGCAGTGAACACTTCAGAAAGATAAACCAACTTCTCCAAAGTTCCTCCATGAACAGGACAGGACCACAATGGAGGACAAACTAGTATCTTGAAAACAAAAGTTCCTCGGAGGTGTACAGCCCTGCCTCCCACCCCTGGAGAAGGGACTATCCAGATCTTGCCATAGGCAGCATTGTATGTGCCATTCTTTCCCACTTAAAACATGCCCCAAGGAGGTGGTGCTGAGGCCCCATCGGTAAATACCTCCTCTCTCCCAGAGCTCAGATTATGAATGATCGGTCTTCAGAAGGTGATCAAAAAGGTTTAGGAGAAGGGGGTGGGGAGTAGAGATGCTGGTTCTGGGTGCTGAGAGAGATGGTACAAGTTGGGCATCTCTGGTCATAGCCAACATCCTTGACTCCTCTCTGGCCTTTCATGGAGAAGATGCTGTCTGGAAAGCAGGCAAGGAGCTGGATGATGACCCACTTAGATAGTGCAGGAGAGGTGAGACTAGGCAGCCAGCTGAGCAGTGGGGATGTGCCATTCTACCAAGAACTAGACAGGAATCAGGAAGAGGCTCTGTGGGTAACTTGAACCATCTCCCCTAATTCTATATAATGCCACCTCCTCCTAGACTCCTGCTAGCCCACTCTGCCAGGTTCCTGAGCAAGAGCTTCCCTGCCCTGTGCTTTTGTGTGGTTTGGCTGGAGACCAAGGACAAGAGTCGCCTGCAGCCTCCCTCCCTTGTTGCTGAGCAGGCAGGTGCAGGAGGAGCTGGGAGGGCAGCATCTTGCCCAACAAGCCTTTGGCTGCAGGCCAGCAGGAGTCCTCTGAAGTTGGCTGAATGAGAGATGAGGGCTTTGAACAAAGCAGAGACCATAGTGGGTCAACTCAAGAAGGCTGAACACAACCCATGCTCCTCATTGGGGCAGGAGAGGCCCAGAATAGGAGAACCTAGGCCAACGCCACCCTTCCTGAAGCAAAAAATAAATAAATAAAAATAAAAAAAAACCAATGTGTGTTAAATACTGTGCTAAGATTTACAGATATTGTCTTATTCAGTCCTAGGAGAGACCCACGACACAGGAATTATTATAATCTCCATTTTACAGATAAGGATACTGAGGAACAGAGGTCACGCATCTGGTGAGCAACGGGAAGCACCATTAGACACAGGAATATAGTGTCGTTCCTTCACCCACAGTCCCTCAACACAGTATTGAGAAGGGGGTTCCCAGTGACTTCTCCCACTCTAAATATTGCCTGGAGAGCTGGGGAGGCAGCTGGAGCTCGCTGATGGGATGACAAAGCAGCCAGGCAAGCCCAGGCTCATCTCAAAGCTAACTTCTAGACCAAGACTCAGCACTTGGTCATCCAAGACCTAGGGTGGACAAGTCTGGAGCTTATGTTGCAGATCTGCCATTATCCAGCTAAAAGACAAATCACTTCCCCTTCCTGGGCCTCAGTTCCCTCATCTGTCAACTAAGGGAGCAGATTCTCTCGGTTGTTTCCCAACGTTTTGAAGCCCACTAAGCAACTGAAAATGTAAAAGGAGCAGAAGCATAGAACTACCAGCTTAGGCTCCTCCCTTCCTGCCCCTCATGGCACCCCTTAGAGGTGAGGGAGACTTCCATGCAGATAAGACCACAGGCTTTGGTGGGGCCCCAGCATATGTTTTTCTCTTTAGGGAGAGGGGTTGGGTAGGGGAGCTGGGAGACTCAGCAGGAGGAAATGTCATTTGGATACCAGGAATGTGTCTGAGATCCAGAGCAAATATTTGTTTTTCCTCTGATGCCATCCTGGAGCAGTCGTTAGTCCCACCTCCCCGGGCTTCCCTGAAGATAGCCCTTTGGGACCCTCCTAACCATCTCTGCAAGTGGAGAGTGGGAAGTGGGCTAGAAACGTGGTGAGCAATTCCAGATGGACGTCACCCAGCAGGCTTCCCTGAGAACTGAACTCTCATCACGAACCTCAGTTCATCTGGGGAAGACATAAGCAACCCCATGTTCCTCTTCCCTACTGACACAGCTGAAGCATCAGGTCTCTCTTTAAGGAGAACAGTCAAGATATAGGGATGGATGGGTGGGGGTGAGGGCATTGCTCCAGGATTGAGAAATCATTAGCAGAGAGTTGCTTTCCAAGAAAGTGGGGGGACCCTGAGCAAACACTCAACAGCAATCCTGGGTGGTCTGGTTGGGGAGTTTCAGAGTAGACCTCACATTTGCTGATCTTGGCTCCTTGCACACAGCAAGACACATGAACCTGGGAGTTCCTTCTGAATTCTCTCAGTTTTGATGTAAAAGCCATCGAGGCCTGAATGTGATCTCTCTCTCTCTCTCTCTCTCTCTCTCTCTGTGTGTGTGTGTGTGTGTGTGTCTGTCTGTCTGTCTCTCTCTGTCTCTCTCTGTCTCTCTCTCTCTCTCTCTCTGTGTGTGTGTGTGTGTGTCTGTCTGTCTCTCTGTCTCTCTCTGTCTCTGTCTCTCTCTCTGTCTCTCTCTCTCTCTGTGTGTGTGTGTGTCTGTCTCTCTGTCTCTCTCTGTCTCTCTGTCTCTCTCTCTGTCTCTCTCTCTCTGTCTCTCTCTCTCTCTCTCTGTGTGTGTGTGTGTGTGTGTGTGTGTGTGTGTGTGTGTGTGTAAAAGACAGTAACCTCAGTGAAGAGCTGATGGGATCTCTGAACTTTGATCTCAGTTTTTCGGCCACTCTAGTTCTCTCCACCCAATTTTCCCACAACAAGAGACACAGGGCACAAGCCACAAGCAACAAGCAACTATTTTCAAGCTAAGCCCCTGACAAAGCTTGGGCCCAGCTATCTCAAGCCTGGAGCCTCTAGGGCCCTGGCACTTTACAGAAAAAGAAAGAAAGGAAAGCCAGGAAGTACACGATTGCCCAATAGCTGTAACCTGGCAGCAGGCAACTGGGGACTGTGCCAGGCTTTAGCAGGAAAAACATACTTGCTCCTATTGATGGGGCCATAATCCACTCCTTTCTCCAACATCCACTCTCCTTCACCAATGAAATGACTTCTTGAATTTCAAACCAGCTACTGGCTGCAAAAGCAAACAATTAGGGGAGGGGACCACTGCCATAGTCAATAGGGCAAACTATGGTCACACATACACACACACCCTTACAACCAGCACTCACTGGATCTGGCAAAACATAATCCCTAAACCACCTGCTCTGAGGCTTGCTACAGTATGAATTATAGACCTTTATAACACACTCTGCTTGGTGGGAAATGAGAGACTGGACATTTTAAACAAGTACCCAGCTAGTACTGCCTAGGCCCACTGAACTGGAGTGGGAAAACCACTGTTGTGTAAGTTTTGGTAGATTTGCTATCCTGAGGGGGAGGGGGATCGCTTTCCAGATATAAGCATCCATTCTCAGTACAAGACCTGTGATCAGGACCCACACTCCTTCTCAAGCAGCTTGTGAGATAGGCTGTGTTCTGTTTTTGCAGAAGGGGAAACAGAATACAAAGATTAAGGAACTTGCTCAAAGTTACAGATTACCATGGCGATTACACACGCATGAAATCAACTGGACAAGTTCCCCTAAAAGCTTCGAAATACAGTGGACCCGGCACCAGATCCTGGTTTTACATTTCCCAGAATCAAAGCCCATCATAACGAAACTTTGATTCAGTCTCGGCTGGAAAGGACCCAAGTGTCAATTCAGTTAACGATCTCTCCACACCTCATCCATCTACTGAGATCTGGTCCTTTCAACTTCCTCCTTCCATTCTACTCCGTAGAAGTTTGTTCCAGTGAAAATTCAAGTTAAGCCCCATCTTCTCAAACGACAGGCATCTGGTGCTGCTAAGGTTCTCAGGTCCACGAGCACTGTCCCTGAAAACCTGGGATAGACACATCTAAAATGCGCGCGCCAGGCAACTCAACCGAGGACACCGCGAGGGACGCCCTGTGAGCTCCCGGGAGCCGGGCGCTGCGAGGGGCACTCACCAGGCGTCCCGAGCTCTCTCGTGCCTTCTTCACCTTCCCGTAGGTACCCTTGCCCAGGGTCTCCAAGAATTCGTAGCGGTGTCGCAGGTTGTGTTTGTGATGGTGCCGCTTCACCGCCTGCTTCTTCATCAGGGGTTTGGGCGACTTGATGAGCCCGTCCGCCAGCGCACGGGCGCGCTCGGTAGCCAGGGCGGAGGCTGATGGAGCCTGGCCCGCGCGCCGGGGGAAGGCCACCGACTCCATTGTGCGGGACGGCGAGGCGGAGGGGGTCGGGTAGCAGCAGCGCGTGGAGAGCCTCGGGCTCAGAGGTCACAGCCGTACCCCAGCGCGCTGGAAAGCCTCGCGTTCCAAATTGCTATAAAACGTTTGGAGGGGGAAGGCCCTGGCCACGCCCCCTACTCCCATTGGCCCGCTTGCCGGCGACTCGTGACCAAGGCCTATGGCATTGGCTCACTGGCTCCTGCCCCGCCTCCTCCCCTTGGCTAGGCGCGGAAAGGTGTGAATGGAGCCCCGCCCACCTGGGCCCGAGGGCTCGGAATGCCAGAAAGGAGGTTGAGCCGAATTACTACTGAAGTGCTGGTCCTTACTTTTGAAGGCTCTCTGAATTGCTTTTGCCTCTAGATGGCGCCAACCTGTTCGATTGTGCAGTTTTCTGGGTTGTCAAGGGACAATCTGAGGGGCACTAGAAGGATCTAAGTTTTTCTCCACACGTAGTAATTTGCTTCTCCCAAGGAAAAAAAAAATCTGTAAAGCCATTTGATAACCTTTTCAGGCACATAAAGGAGAAAGTGAATAAGGAGATGGAATGGGATGAGGGCTGACTCCAGCTAAACATGGGTGGAGAGCTAGCTGCCCTGCAACTAAGTTCACCCGGCTGCTTGGATTCCATCAACTTTAAATGGACTCAGGAATCCAACAGGCCAAGTCCTTACCTCTTCTGGGGAAAAACAAAAGGATTTATAGGGTTGAGTGGATTCCCTCAAGAAGTGGTCGTCTTTATGGATTTTTCATTCTTGAAAAAAGTGCATCACACTCCAGGGACTTACTACCCTGTGTCCCTAAATCTATAAGGAGCTCGCTTCCTGGTCCCAGAGTTTCTTCCTGTGATTTTTAGCCAGAAGAGCAGGTGGTTGGGTATGAGATTTTGCTCCATTAGAGAGACCTGGAAGGCTAAGTCCAGAGCCCTCTTTTCTGTTGTAGAGAGTGAGTGTACTTCTACCAAAGGCCACACAGCTGGCAAGAAAGCCACAGAGCTGGGATTCTGATGATAACCTTTAGAGATGAGAACATAGGACAAGGGGACTTGCCCATCCTCCCGCCTCTGCATCACCTCATCTCCAGCTGTGTTTTCAGGGCTTGCAGAGAATCAGACAGAACCACATCCTCAATTATCAAGTTTTGTTGTTGTTTAATCTAGTATCTGCTCATTTTTCTACTTCTGCTCACCTTTTGAGTCTTTCCAGGGGAAATGACCGGTATCACCATGTTTCCCTGGAGCCCTCTACAGCCAGAAAAGATCCACCAGGAACCACCCTCTCTGAATCTGTTTTGCCCACAAACTGTATAGCTGTTTTGGCGTCCTATCTTCTGCCACCATGCCTTCCCATTCTGAGTGATCTGTGAAAGTAAAAAGGCCCAGGAGAAGTTTCATCTGACCTGCGATCTACATTGATAATGTGTGCCGGGTCCTGGAGGCCCATCCAGACCGATTTGGACTCTGAAGAGCAGGCTCAGGCTGGGAGACTGACATGAGAACTGGAGGGGGCTCCAGAAGAAAGGAGGCTAGTTTTTGGAGGCTCTTCCTAAAAACAGGGCTTTCAAAGCCGAGACTGAAGGGCTAATGGCAATTAGCTAGCTGGATCAAGATTTTCTCATAAGATAAACAGTTATTCAGAGGAACCCAAGATTCCCTTTTAGACTTAATCTAAAACAGATGGTGGTGCACACCTTTAATCCCAACACTTGTGAGGCCGAGGCAGGCAGAAATCTGTGAGTTCGAGACCAGCCTGGTCTACAGAGCAAGTTCCAGGACAGCCAGGACTACACAGAGAAACCCTGTCTCGAAAAACAAACAAAAAACCAAACCAAACCAAAACAACAACAACAAAAAAGACTTGATCTAGAAGCGTATCACTATTTTTTAAACATCTCCTGGTGTACTGCTGAGCAGATCAAGATGCCAGTGGATTCACACTGACCAAAATGGATGTAGAGTGGAGGCAGACAAACAGACCTGGCCATTAGAACTACTGAAAGGGGCTGGAGAGACGGCTCAGCAGTTAAGAGCACTGGCTTTGCCTTCCAAAGGACCAGGGTTTAATTCACAACACCGGTACTCTGGCCCACAACCAGCTACAACTCCTGTTCTAAGGGGTCTGGTGGTCTCTTCTGGGCTCCAAGGACCCCAGGCACACTTGTGCTGCACAGACATATATGCAGGCAAAGTAGCCCCACAAACAAAATAAACAACAACAAGACTATTTAAGAGCTACTGAATAGAGCAACCAAGTACTGGAACTCAACTTTTATTCTATAAAGGGAGGCTTGGGAGGTGGCTCAGTGACTCCAATCTTGGGTTTAGATGTTTGTATAGGATGTGCTGGGATGTCTAGACTGAGTAGGGAGCCACTCTTGGTCCTATCTGCTTCACACTCCAGCCCTAAGAAGAGGCACTTCTCACCCTCACACCCAATCATCAGCTAACTGCTTAAAGACCCTTGAGGAAAATAAGCCATCTGTGTACTTACTGGGAAGAAGTGTCCGCTCCTGTCCTCCTGCACACCGTAGTCTGAATGTGCCACATGTTGGGGACTGGGTGGGATGCGGGAGCACCTCAGATCGAGATACTACGGCATGTGCTAGGTGTAAGGTGTAGGCAGGAGCACGGATGAGAGGCTGCAAGGCTCTGCTGGGGGGCAGGGATGGGGAAGGGTGGGGAAGGCAGGTGTCAGGCACATCTTGGGGGATGACTAATAATTAGCTTCTCGCTCTCAGGAAATTTTCGGTTTAACAAGAGAAATAAGGTAAGTGCCCAGTTTACCCTATAATCTATGCTAGGAAGCAGAGGCCCTTCAAGGTGGTACGGAGTGCAGGTATAGGGCAGAAAAATTGGGTCTTACTTGGCTCAGGAGTTCAAGGGAGGGGTTTTGAGGGTGGGTGAGACTTAGATTAGTCTCAGGCATGGAATAGGGGTGTAGAGGGAAAGGAGCAGAGAAAGTCAATCGATATGCTCTCTGTGTAAATGACAGCCATAAGGATCCCAAAGTGTCTGCTCCCTGGGACTGTCCTGGTACAGATGCTCAACTTCTCCCTTTTTCTCAGGGAGAAGAGCAGCTGCAGGCTCAGCACACCACCCACCTCCAGCCAGAGACATTGGTCATTAAACTGCCTTTTCCTTAGAGCTCAGATGAGTTACGGTCCTGAGTCACCTTTTAACCCCGCCCTGTGGTGGACGGTAAGGCCTGGATGCGTGGACCTTGCCCTCTCAGCGGCTGGTGGAATTGTGTGAACAGGAAAGAGCCTGTTAGAGCTGGCTTTCCAAAACTAGGAGGTGTGAATTCGTTGAGTCTGGATAAACGTTTATAGGCAAGGAAATTGAGTTGTCTGGCTCAAATCTGCCCTCTTCTGGCCAAACTGAGAATTGACGGGCTTGTGGGCTGACTGACTAGCCTCAGTGCTTATTATGAAGTCTACCTACCATTTGTTGAGACAGTCCGAGTTCTAAGCATCCTAGATATAGTGTCACCAGCTAGGAAGTAGCGTAGCCGGAGGCAAATAAACCTGCTCAGCCTGACATCGTGGCTGTGCCCCTTTACATTGCCTTGTGGAGCCCAAATGACTTCTGGAAATACAAAATGGAGCTAGTGAGCTACAAACAATCTAAGACTCAAGCAAGTCCTACAAGGAATGTGGGAGCCTTAGCTGGACTTTCCTGGTGAACACATCCCTCACTAGGGACCAGCATGTGACTATCCCCACTGTAAGTAAGCTAAGACACAGAAAAACGAAGAACCTGCTCCTACAGGGTCATGCAGATGGCACCGGAAATGGCAGTGTTTGCCACCCTGATTTGGTTGGGTGAGGAGTCTGGTTTGCCCAGTCTCCTGATGTTCTGTGTTCATGTATGAAACATGTCACATGTCTCTCTCATGAGCTTGCTTCAGTACCAAATGGTTTCCTATCTGTCTGCTTGGGCTTTTGCTAGCCTTCTATCTTCCCAAACTCCCCTCCGCCAATTTTGGCGGGGATCCAAGTGTGTAGCAGGGCGGCTGTACAACAAGGACTTAGCAGATACTTGAGCTCCGTGGATCTGGCCCAGGCAGGAGGACAGTGAAGATAAGCTCAGAGCTAATGAGTGATTGTTGAAACTTCTTACGACTCTAAAACTATGCTGGGGGAAAGTGGTAGGCTGTCCAAGGGAGGAAAAGAAGGACCTGTTAACTACCCCATGTGCTAATATTTAAGCTCCTAAACACGGTGCTGTGGAAGCTGGGAGTTTGAGGGGTGGATGTCTAGCTAGTTTTAAATTGTAGGGGTTCCAGTCAGTGGTTTGTAAAGGATGTCTCACCTCACTGTTAATGACAGAGCACAAAGAGCTTCCTCCTTTTTGGCCCCTTGTCCCACTTCCTCTTCCTGGTCTCTGAGGTTCTGTAACTCCCCTTCTGGAGGATTAAAAAACTGGGTCCTCTGCATTTAGGCAGATGTTAAAAGTTATAGGAGTCCCCTAGTGCACCCCTGAGATGCCAAGTACTTTCCCTGTGTGGTGGCACTCAAGCCCAAGTGATCCAATACTGATGATGGACTAAGACGAGTACAAGTCTCCCCTGTTATCAACACACTGTGCCCACAACCTTGATGCCCCTTCACTGAGCCCTGGGTTAGATGCTGGGCGCATGGGCAGTTGATGTGAATGGAACAAGGAACACAACAGCCTGAGTGGGAGTCTGAGACAGGGTTCTTCTGTCTGCTAGTCACATGACCTGAACCAGTGACTCAGTTTCCCTGTCTACTTGGTCTAAGGAAACCCTGAACTTGAAGATGGTTTTTGTATAGAGCTCTAGGTTCCCCCAGAAGGTGGGGCTTACGGCAAAGGTGCCCTAGGGCTCAGGGCCTGGTAGCTTCAGTTCATATAAATGTCCCCTTCCCAAAACTGAAAGAGTATTTTCTTCCTGCTGGTTCTGCCTCAATCCAGGGGAGACCCCGAGTGACTAGGAAATATAGACAAGGAATATGCACCCAGATTATGCCAGGGCAGGAGGGGGGTCCTTTCAGTGCCACCTCTCTACCTTGTGTTTGGTTTCTGCTGCCAACTCAAGCCCTTGGCCTCCCAAGCTGATCCTGGAATGCTAACACCAAGCAAAGCACATTCTTTAGCCGGGTCAGCAGTTCCTGGTCCTGGTAAAGGAAGGTGGGAGCCAGCATTCCTCGCGGCCTGAATAACACCAGTACAGTCCAGTATTGGGGGGTTGCCATTGCAAGGTGGATTAGCAAGCCCCTGTCAACAGTTCTCTTAAAAGTTGACCTGTCACTCCTATTGGAGCCCATAGCCAAGAGCCGATGGAGCCTGTCCATAAGCAAGGGGGGGCTGAAGTTCTGCTCAGTTTCTGACCTGGCTCTGTGTCCACAGAAGCTGGGGAAGAATGTAAGAGAGAAAGCGGTCAGTTTTCTCGGTCGGTGCTTTCTCTGGGCCTTTTGACTTCTGGCTCTCATTTGACTATACAATATATACATTTAGCTCCCACCTGACAGGCTCTCTGGGATGCCCTGGGTCATATGGGTTAGTGACACCATCACAGCCTAAGGAGACCTCAAAAGTGTAGGGAGAGGACTGAGGAGACAGTGGCTCACACAGGAGGGGTATTCAGGGAGGAGGGGACAGGTGTATAGGGAGGGGCTAAGGAGAGAAGGGAGGCTGGAGTACTGAGTGGGAGGGGCCAGGCCGGAAGGCTAGCCTTGAGAGCTGGACCTGAGAATTTTATGGGGGCTAAGGGGCTGAAGGGAGGTTAGAGTTCCATAGCATGCAGTCAGATTTATAGCCAAGGTCTCTGGAAGGGTGGAGGGAGTCCAGGGAGAGCCTGAGCAGAGGGGGTACTGAAGTGTTTCTGTGTGGTCCATAGGGAGCTAGTCACTGTGTAAGTGAGAGGGGCTGTCCAGGGTAGAGCCTGATGCCCTAAGGTGCACGAAACTCAGGTCCCAGGTACAACAGAACAATGTAGAAGGAAAGCTCCCAGTCAGTCCCCTTCTATAAGTAGGGCTGTGGAGCAGGGCAACCTGGGAAAGTGATTTATCTATTACTGTTTCCTTACATATGCTTGCTTTTGAGACTGAGTTGCTAAGAATAGGACCAATACTTGCTATTGAGTCGTTAGGTATGATGATTTTGAGTCCTTACCTTGTCCATGTGAGAGAGCAGGGTGGGACACTTGGAAACAGTGGCCCCAGCCTGTGTGGCTCAGGCAATTGGTCTAAGACTAACCACAGGAAAAGCTCCAGGAGCCCAATTGAAGCCCGACAAACTACAAGGCCACTAACTACCAGCCTGGGTCCAGCCTGGCTGTTTCTCATGGTATAGGCAAACAAGAAGACAAATTTTGACTCCCCTCAGCCTTCAGGCCCATCAACTCTGAGGTGTCTCATCGTGTACCAAATGTCCAGACACTTCTGTGTACCCATCCATCCTTCCAAAGACCCCCTGAGTCATCAATGAACTATTTCCTGTTTGGAGGGTGGAGGTAGCTCCCAGAGTTTGCATTTAAAAAAAAAAAAAGTGGTCCCTGGAGAGGTCTGGTCAAATTAGGAGATGGGGTAGGGGAGGGGGTAGGGGGATGGAGAGGTGGGTGAGGCCCTGGGTCTTTCTGGTTCCTCCCTAGGGAAAGCCATCTGTTGTCTGCTGATCAGTACACCACTGCAATCTCGTGCTGTCATGGTGACGGGTACCAGCAAGGTACTGATCAGAGAGGGGAAGTGAGGAGGGCCCGGTACTCCCTTCTTGGTGGAGCTGATCAGCCTTCTCAGGATTCAGAGTACAGGGTACCTTTAGGCCTATCTCCTCACTTCAAACAGAGGGATCCCAGCCTAAGCATGGTTCAAAAACTTCCCCTAGCCTTGGTGGCAAACTGTGGCATGGGATAGTTAGAGAGAGAAGAGTGATGCAGAGGTACTATCCAGGGCAACAGATGACCCTGCCACAGCAAGAGCTACAGAATCTTGTAGCAATTTATCGTTCAAAGGGTAAGGGCTCTGAGCTTGGAGGCATGGCCAGATGGTTGAAATGAAAGGATTCTGAGCTAGGCGTGGTGGGCTGTGCCTTTAATCCCAGCACCCAGAAGGCAGAAGCAAGTGGAACTCTGAGTTTGAGGCTAGCCTGGTCTACATAGCAAGTCCCCAGCCAGCAGAGGCTACATAGTAAGACTATGTCTCAAAAACGGGTAGAAGGATTCGAAAGACTTGGGCCACTACCTACAATTAAGAATATATGTATATGAGTGTGAGAACAAAGATATGTGCATGGCAGATGTCCATAAGGGCGTGTGTGTATGTGTGCTTGTAAAGATTGTGTGTGACTGTGTCAGTGAGTGTGAGTGGTCATTTGCAGGGAGAGTGTGCCCAGGAAGGTGTGTCTGAACAATAGGGTATATGATGGGGAACGTGTGTGAGCTGAGTGAGGGCACAAGTGTGAAAGAGAAAGAAGGTGGAGAGAGCTGGTGTAAGGCCCTCAAGGCACACAGTCTGCAGGTCTGCTGTGCTCACCCTCAAGAGTCACACCCCCTGGCTGGGGAAGGTGGACTCTGAGCACCTTGCCCCATGGAGCAAATGAGGGCCCTGGGATTTCTGTGAGGCAGGTACACAACTGCCTGTGGAGCCTAAGGAACTTTAATGTTTGAGAAGACAGACTGTAGTTCAAGCCAGTGAAACAAAGAGGATCATAATAGCACAGGGGAGAACACCACTCTCCTTGACATTGATGCAGGGCACTAAAGGCATTTGGCTCTGGCAGCCAGCTGCCCCCCACACTTCCTCAAGGACCATGACTCCATCCACTGGCACAGTGACTGGGGAGGGACAAGGTCAGAGAAGCACCACCAGAACAGACTCCAAGCCAAGAGTTCCACTCTTAGCCTTGGCTCCCCTCAGGGTCTGCTCAAACCCTGTCTTGCCTTGGCCTCTTCTGGCTGCACATCCAAGATGTGTGCTCTTTGGCACTCAGACTCTTCTCTTGAGGCCCATCTCTAACAGCGGACTGATGCAGGAAGTTCAGACTTGGGGAATTATTGCTCTCGCTGCCCTGCTTATCATGCTTGGTGGTGAGCTGATTTGTGTCGTCGTCTCCTTCCCCAGAACTGTATGTTAATATCCTCGCTTCTAGTATTTATACATATAAATAATATATAATATGATATAATAACCTTCAAATGAAGTCATATTAGATATGCGTGGGCTTCAGTCCAATGACTGGTGCCCTTATGAAGTCAGGGAAACTTGGACACAGTCATGCTGGAGTGGCTGGGTGAAGACAGTTTCAAATGAAGCTATGTTGCTGCAAGCTAAAGTACACCAAGGACTTCCAGATAACACTGAAGCCGGGAAGAGTCATAGGGATCGTCCCCACCTAGAGCATCCCCTCCATGAGCCATCAGCCAGAGCACATCCCCTCTAAACACTTTGACTTCAGATTTTTGACCTCCAGATGTGATACCCAAATTCTCTGTTGTTTCCAGGAGTCCCCTAGTCTGTGGCGTTTTCTTTAGGGCATTCCTGGAAAGCAACCCGCCCATGACAATTTTTATTGGCTTGATTTGTCAAAGCCACTTTGTCTACCTCTTTGGCTCTTGCCTGAGTCCTGCCTTGTGCCAAGGTCACTGCAACTGTTCCATCTCCCACACTGAAGCCACCGCTGGAATCCCCTCTGAGCCCCTGCCTAAGGCTTTGGACCTGTTCTATAGGTTGCATGGAGTTTAGATTCATGCGTGAAGCCACTTGCTGTTCTCCCTGTTCTGGTGGCATTAAGGACAACAGTGTGTGTTTACATACGTATGGGGATGGGGCTGTGTTCATAGAGCAGAGTCAAGTGTTCACTCCCAACATGCATCGGCTGTACCATCAGGGTTAGGTGTTCAGGGTGCCCAGATGTCAGTTTCTTTTTTTAAAGTGGGGAGGAGGGTTGGAAAAGTGACCACACTCCTCCTCCCAGGCCAGAGCTGGGGTTGGTGGGTGATTGAGTGGGGAATCCCAAAAGATGGATGCAATTGCCAGACACTGTTAGTAAGAGGCCTGGAGGAATGAAGTGCCACTGGAATGGGCTAGCCTTTCTCCTCCGATTCTGAAGCCATCTGGGACTGATTGCTCTATGGATGGATTGGCTTGAGACAAGTCTTGCCTCCGGAGTTCCTCTTGATCCTGGATGGTACCTCCTTGTGTCTCTACCTCTTTGACTGTCCTCCATCTTATAAGACAAGCTGAGGAATTCAGATGAGGGTGGTGTGGGGAGGCCTGTAGCAGTTGGAGGTGGGTCATTGTGCTGTTTCTGTAGTGTGTGTGAGCAGTATAGAACCACACACTTTAACTCAGCCATTGAGGGCTTCTCTCACCCCTCAGTGTGGTATCCCTAGTCTTCCCACAATGGAAATTGGGCAGGGGTGACCTTAGCAGATACCAGCTTCAGCCTTGAGTTGTTTTGATAATTCCAATGTCTAATTCAACCTTATAGGAGGGCTGGGCCCCCAAGGTTTCAACTGTCTTAAAAGGATTCAGCTCTATCCACAGATTTGGGGGCCCTTATGCCTGGAGAAAGCCCCTGTGTGGCTTGGCTCCTCTTGGGTTGGGCATGACGTGGGCAGGACAGAAGAGAAAGTGGGGTAGGGAGATAGAGTCAAGTGTGAATCAGCTTGCTCCAAGAAGCCCCTTGTCCTCCATAGCAGCTGCAGCCCCCCAGTCATTTTTTTCTAATGGTTAGTTCAGGGAGGTTGAATAGAATTGGATCCAGAAGCAACCGAGGCTTCCTTGTGGTCTGCCCTTTAGGGGAACCAATGGCCACAATCTGCCTTTTCACCTTGGTGTGAAAAAGCATGCGCGGCCAGCAGGTGGCAGTGTCCTCCTGGGCTCCAAAGAAGAAGGAAATCAAGGTATTCCGAGGAAGGAACCAATAACCCATCATTCCATAAAGATCCAGGTTTCACTCAGTCCTTGAAGATCCTACTGGAAGTGTCACCCCTACCCTTCAACAGAAAGAGTTCCTTCTGACCGCTCGGACTCCTTAGGAGGTAATTCATTGCCTGAGCCTTTTGAGCCTCCTGAAGAGCTGAGCGGGCTCCGAAGCAGGCTCCCTGGCTCCTCCACAGCCGTGGTAGGGATTTTGTTCTTTGTGTTCTCAGGGCTAACCGGTTAGGTTTGCTTTCTCTGCTGGGATTGGAACTCAGGTTCCTGAGCCTGTGGGTAAGTGCTCTTCCCCATGCTGAGACCTACTGGGACGAATAACTGGGACCAGGAAGCACAAAAAGGTGCTGTGCAGGCTAAAGGGAAGGCACATCAGTATCCATCCTTCTGGTCTTTTTTTCCCCTCACTTGTGTTCTAAGCCAGTGGACAGTTCTTTCATCCTCTGATGCCTACAGTGAACTTCGGCTGAAATGGTCGAGGTTAGACGTGGGTATAACATGGCAAAGACTGAGTGATCACAATCCTGACCAAACATAGACGTGTGCATCAAGAGAAAGAACCAGCTGCCTCTTTGAGAGCAGGACAGCTGTGGCTGAGGGAAGGTAGAACTCTACAGGAATGGTCAAGAACGGTAGCCAGTTGGCCCCTATTTAGCCTAAGGACACAGGGGGAAGTGGTCTCACCGGGTCTTCTATCTACTAACTAGATAGTCTGTTAGTAGAAGTCACTGTGCCCCTGCCTTGTCTCCAGGGTTCAAAGAAGACAGGAATAAAGGTGTCAATCATTGTGCTGCTGTTATTAACCAGAGTGCAATTAATCCACCCTTTGTGGATTTGGAAGCCACAGTGTAAATGAGAAGGTTTTGCCCAGAAACACTCTGGGAGCTGTTGAGCACAGAATGGCCAGGCCTCGGATGGGGGAGGGTGGCAGAAGGCAGAATACAGAGGGTATTGATACTCCATTGCCACATGTCCAATAAGGACCTGAGAGGAAGGGTGCTTTCCGCCAAGGCTGTTGGCCTGGCCTGGTGTGTGAGCCCCTGACTACCTTCCCAACACATCCCCTTAGCTTCAAGTCCAATTCCTGATAAGTAGGTGAGAGCTGGGGCAGGCCCACAGCTGACTTCTACATAGGGAATAGATGTCAACCGAAGACAAAGAAGGAGCTGGGATGCCCCATTCTTCATGAGTTTATCTCATGACACTCAAACTAGCTCAGAGATGGGGAAGGGCAACAATGCCCTTCCACTTGGGTGACAACTGCCCCACCCCCACCCCAGGAGGTAGGTCAGAGGACAGAGCATTCCTGTGCCTTTCTGTGTCTGAGCACTGATTGGGGATTCCCCCACCACCACCACAGCCCACCTCTCACTAAGGGGTGGAGTCAGCTGTGCTTTCTGGGATTGATAGGTTAGGGGGCATAGGAAGGTCACTGAGAGCCCCAGGGCTTGGCCCCACTGGCTCTTAACAAGAGTTGGAGAGCGAGGATGTAGTCTGAACTGCTTTGATGAGACTATTCCTCATGTCCGGAGCAGAGTGATGCTGTCCAGGCAAGGGCACTGCTCAGGCCAGCTAGGATTCAGAGACATAGAGCGCCTCTACGGCATCACTCAGACCCTGGCTGACACCTCCCACAGCCAGCAGGCAGTTCTTGAAGACAATGCTGGAGCAGGCACAGCGGGGTGTGGGCATGGCAGGGAGGGCCTCCCACTTGTTCTTCTCTGGGTGGAATGCTTCTGCTGTCTCCAGGACAGTGGGCTGGTTTCCTGAAAACAACAGGGGAATCAGCTCTTAAACCAAGGAGCCCAATCACCAAGCACATCCCACAGTGACCATCTCCCAACCTAGAAGTAAAAACCAAGCAACTTCATTATCTTTTGCTGAAGGATGGCCCTCGTTTTACTATCCTGGGCCAAGAAGTCCTATCAAGCAACTTTGTCCTATGTCCCTTATCTCTGCCTTTTCATTTTAAGAATAGGATTGTTGGCTGGGAGTGGCGGCACATGCCTTATATAATCCCAACACTTGGGAGTTAGAGGCAGGTGGATCTCTGTGAGTTCGAGGCCAGCCTGGTCTACAGAGCTAGTTCCAGGACAGCTAGAACTACACAGAGAAACCCTGTCTTGGAAAAAAAGAGAAAGAAAAAAAAAAAAAGAGGCTTGTTTTCTTCACCCTTGCTTATCAGGGGCTTCTAGAGCACTGCTGCTTCCTTCCCTCCTGGTTTCACACACACAGGAAGCTTCTCCCACAATCTAGTTCATATGGTTGTTCAAGAATGAGTATAGTGGGGGTGTATCTACACTGAGTAAACTCTGGCTGCCTGGGATCCCCTCTGCCTTTATCACTGTGCCTTTGACTTCAGTGTGCCCCAAGCCCCAGTCCAGCCTTCAAAATACCAGCAGTCTTTGAGAAGGAGGAGTTATACATCAGTCAAGTCCAGAATTAGGACCATGTATTTGATCATTTGCTTTGCTATCCCAGGATACACCTGGATGTCCAAGAGCTGGGTCAATGAAGGATGATGCTGATCCTTTACCCTTTGTCTCCAGCTATCCCCAGAAAGGGATTCAGGGACCTGGGTTCAGCACAGGGGTTCACAGTTATCAGTATGTCCCCTATTCTTTCTAGATCTCCACTTTCCTAGTACAGAATCGAAAGGACACGTGTGGAGCCACGTGGAAAGGTCAAGCCCAGACTGTATTGAATTCTCTGGAGTGGAGCAGTGGGAGGTGTGTAAGAAGTCAGTACCATCTGTCGTTCGAGTGCAGTGCCAAGGACCAGAACTACAACACAGAACAGTTGAGATGACCCATCCTTACCAAGTCCCCCAGCCACTATGACCCGTCCACTCAGACCACCAGCCACAAAGTCTGCCCGGCGCTTCTTGAGGAAGAATGAGCGTTCCATCTTCAGCCATCCCCCTGCAGGCCATGCATAGTGACAGCAGAGACAGAGGGTTAGGTGCTGATGTCCCCTAACAAATACAGACGAATCCCAAGTGGTTCATATCTTGTATGGCTACTCCCTTGTGTTTAAGGTGTAGAGAGCATCCCCCTGGTGATTGAAATGACACTCTCTAGACACTCTACCACCTCAGCCTTCTCTGGTGCTTGGCACAGTCTAGCATATACCACTCCCATGGGCCCCTGTTCTATTTAGGTTTTTCACAGTTCTAAACTGGGGAGGAATCTGATTAAAGGTGGTGAACGGAGTGATCAGGATCCCTCTGACTCTCCATCAGTACAGGAAGAATCCTTTCCTCATACCCAGGGAGGAGGAGGAATGGCTATAGTGAAAACAGCCAACCAGGTTAAAAGGTGCCTTGAATTGAATTTGACTCCAAGCATATTCATGAGTTAGGAAGGCTGCTTAGACACTAGAGAGGTCTGCCTGGATATATAAGCAGCCCCCGGAAGATTTCCAGGATGGGGAAAGTGGGGGTCAGTCAGAAGAGAGACAAGCCGCTAAGAGGATGGGACCCAGCTCACCCTGTTCCATGTCGAAAACATCCATTGTCCGGAGGAACTTGGGTTGCCGATAGAGACGACCCTGTCGCAGGCCTCCCAGACTGTACAGGTGGTTGTCCAGGGTCACAAAGCTGGAGAAAGCCCGCTTGCAGGGAATGTTGGGGAACTTGGTCCAGGACCGAGACTCTATGTCAAAGACCTCGAAGGCATTGACTGCATACTTAGACTGTCGTCCCCCTGGAGGTGGGAACAGGGTACATGGTGGACAAAAAAAGCAGCCCCTGAGAACCGATAGGGCTGGGATTTCCCTTCTGTTATTCAGTTATTTGGAAGATTCCTCAGGGGCTTCAACAGTGTGATTATCCCCCAGGGCCAGGGGAATTCTCAGGCTGTGGGCATTGCTTCCTAGGGAACTCACCCAAGGGAACAAGGAGAGGAAATGAACAACAAGCAGCTTGTCCTTACCCAGCACATAGATCTTGGAGCCCCGGAGAAAGGAGGTGGCCGCATATCTTGGAGTGGGCATGGGTGCTAGTGACACCCACATGTCCTTTAGCATGTCATAGTGTTGCAAGTAGTTGTGTGGTCGAAGGTCCAGTCCCATCCCACCTGCAGCATACACTCTATAATCTAAGAAAAAAGCCACACACAGACATGGTTCGGCTCCAAGGCACCCAGAAACAGTCCCAACAGAATCCATAGCCTTACATAGGCCACTCCAAGTTCCCGGCCACTGCTAGGAAATTGCAGCTGTTTTGGTGGAGTGGGTAATACCATTCAAAGTCCCTGTTATGGCTAAATCTAGGTCTTCCTGAAGCTGTGGCAAGACTGTGTGCCTCGGCCCCTCCTTAGTGCTAAGTCCTTGGCAAAGCCTGATACACTAAACCCTGCACAGAGACAGGTGGCAGTGAAGCCTAGGTCCCCCACCATCCTCCTGTGCTCTTTAATAGGCAGCCAGAGAGGACAGTGAGGGAAGATGCTTTTGTGATGACCTGTCCCATAGGATCCCTTAGGAATTCTCAGGCATTAATTCTTCAGACATGGTGAAGTCCTTTAGAACTATAGTCAGCCTCACTGGCACTGCTCCTCTATGTACTTGGCTATCAGTGGTTCTGTCTGCTACCCCAGTGGAGAAATGGTATTCTCCTCCACATAGACAGAAGCTTGCAGGATCCAGCAGGCCCCTGTGCTGAATGGGCTGATAAGGCCGGGTCTGAATGAGGAGGAGGCTTTGGAGAACTGGCCCTTCAGAAACCTTGCCCTTAGAGAGCTATGTTCTCTAAGCAGGGAGTCCCCATCCCCCTTTCTCCTGTGCTCTGGGCAGTGGGTAGCTTTTTCAGGGACTCAGCACACTGTATCAAAGGGCATGGTCTACCATTTGTTCCCCCAGCCCCTGCCTGAGTTTTCTCTGGGTTTTCTCTCAGAGATCTTCAGTTCCTGGATGTGGTTCTTGCTCCCAGCAGCCTTTGCTCACAGCCTTCCTCTCTATGGTGCTTTGACTCTTTGAGGTGACTACTACAGAAAGTGAGCCCTGTTTCCCTTTGCTTTCTAGCCATACTGAGGTTGGTGATGGAGCCTAGCCCTATGCTCAAGGCTTGGAAAGGGCTTGATGATAAATACCTGATTAGCATAAATTCTACCTTCCTTCTAGGAACACCCCCTCCTGAAAAAAGCTCTATCCACTCCACAGCCATTCAGCTGGTGGTCAGTTCTGACCCATCCTTTGAGCCTCAACTGGGTTCCCTGAGCTGCAAAGCAGGAGGCCCAGAGGACTTGGCTTGGTGCCTCCTGAGTGATGGTATCTCCATTGCTCTATTACCACAAGTAACTAATACCAGCTCAAGCTGTTTCTCCCAAAACACTGAAGGTCCTTGAGAATCTGTTAATCTATGAACCCAGCACAATGGCTGACATGGAAATGTTTACCAACCTAACTGTTGAACCCATTTGACTTTATAGTTTGGGACACAGACATGGTCTTGACTTACTATCTGTTTAACCCTGGGGAATTAACCTTTCTGGGCTTCAAGCTGCTTCTTCTAAAATAGACTAAAAGTAGTACTTATCTCATTGGATATATTGAAAGTCCAAAGGGGTAACTCACCAATGGTAAGCCTTAATTTTTACCTTTCAGCATAATTTATTGAAGAAGCTAGGGATGGAATATACTCCATACTTATTACCTTCAGTGTCTTCATGGGCCTCTGGACCTTCCATCTTTTTTTTTTTTTTAAATGGGGTCTTACTATGTAGCTTAATTGCCCTTGAACTCATAATCCTTCTGCCGCAGCCTCCTGAACTCACTCTGCAGGTGAGGCAAGTCTTGAACTTGACATTCTTCTGACTCAGCCTCCAGAGTAGCTAGGATTACAGTCCTTCAGCATCAGGCCTGGCTTTTCATACTTCTAACTGGCAGGTCATGAATACCTTTAGTCTACCCTTCCAAGAGGGTTCTGGCCCCAGCTTCTTGCCAGTCACTTTCAGGGCCCATATTTTCTACCCAGTTCCTTCCTCCCTGTGGTCTAAGACTGTGCCAGGGACAGACAGGTGTTGAAGAAAAGCTGGTTTCTGATCTTCCATATGCCAGACAGGCAGCTGGGGTAGTGTAGCAAGAGAACAGGGAAGGATGGGGAAAGGAAGGAAGGTCACCGCACCAAGCCTACAGTGTGGAGACAAATGCATATGAATTTGGGGTCTCTTAACTCTCATTCTCATAAAACTCTATGTTTTAAGAAAATGGCAGTTGGACCCCTCTATAGGCAGTATTGGGCCCCAAAAGAGTGAAATGACGACTTTGAGAAAGTGAAACAAGGATTTTAAAACCCCATGCAAGTCAGAGAACTTGGTGGACCTAGATAATAGGCTACAGGAATCAACCTTTGGAACAGTCTGACCTCTACTTAGTATGACTGAAACCGCAGTCAGTAGTTAAAGAAGATCCTGGGATCCGGTCCCAAAGCCTCCATGGCAGACCTGGTGATGGTAGAAGGTTGGAATGACTGTCCTCAGGAACCTACAGAGGTACGTTTGGGTGTGTGTGTGACCAGTGGGAAATGTGGTCATTCGGCTGAATGCCAGGGTCTGCAGAGTCGTTGCAGATAACCCCATAGCTCACACCTTGGCTCTCCCTCTGCAGTGGCCTGCCCAGCCTGCCGGGAGGAACCCGCTGGAGCTGACTGGCTCCTGGCATCAGACGGAATTCCTAGACATTTCACCTGCTCAGTCTCCCTTCCCAATAATGGAATAAGGGCAGTGGGTCTCTAGTTTTAGTGCTTAATGTAAGGTTTAAATGTGATGGGTGATGCTCTATTGGCTTCCCAAATCATGTGGCATTTCATCTGTTTTCCCCGTGACCCTTTACTTTTCTTCTCTATCCCCTCCCTCAACCCTGGCCCCACTTGCCTTTGGCTGTAACAGAAATGCCCATGGCAGCCTCACGCAGCACGCTCCTCTTCTTCCACTTGCCCTCATCGATATTGTACATTTCCACGACCTTCAGAGGCAGTTGATTGGTGCCCACACCCCCGATCACCATAATCCGCTTTCCTAGGGCAGTAACCGCTACCCCGGCCCTGGCTGTGGGCAGGGAGGGCAGGGAAGTCCATTGGTCGGCCTCGGGGGAGTAGACCTCGAAGCAGTCCATGGGGACTCCATTGTCATCACATCCCCCGATGGCATAGACCTGCCCCCCGGTCTCCAACAGTGAGCAGTAGACTCGGCGGCTAGGCAGTGGAGCAAGGCGCTTCCACTGAAAGTCCTTGACATTGGGCACCTCCATGGCAGCCCGGGGTAGGGCCCTGCTCGCTCGCCCTCACAGCGTCCGGGCAAGGTCCAGCCCCGGGTCCCACCGGCTACTCGGCGCCGGCCCGCACGTCCCCTTTTGCAGCCTCCATCTCGCGTTGCGCGGGCTCTCGCCGACGCCCGCTGGCTTCTCCGGTCCCTCGGGTGTCAGCGGGGCGGCGACGTCCACCCCAGAGCTCCGCGGGAAGAACCAGGCGAATCTAGGGCAGCAGGGCGCCGGCAGTAGCCTGCCTTGGGTCAACTTTGCAGGATGAGCCCCGCCCCGCCCGGTCCCCGGGAGCGCAGAGCCCACCCCGCCGCGCGTGGGCGCCGCGCTCGCCTTTCTCACTAGCTCCCGGGCGGTGCCCGCAGCCACGCGCGGCTTTCACCGCCAGCCCGGCAGCCGCGGAGCGGGAGAAAGCGTGCCCTGTCCTTCCCGGCCCGCACGCCGAGCAGGCGAGCGAGCGGCTGCTATGACTGCTAGCCCGGGCCGGAGGACACCGGTTCCCCGCACCACCTCCCCGCAGCCGCCACACCTGGGCAGGAGCCCACGCGCCCCGCGGCGGAGGCTGTGGCCTGTGCGTCAGCCCCGGCAGCCGGGGCGGGCGAGGGCAGGGCCTGCCGTGTCTCCAGGGTCGGAGGCAGCCAGAGCAGAAGCCGGTGCCCAGATGACAGGCAGATCCCGCCAGCGTGGGGGCGGGCGTTTGCGAGTGTTTGTTTTGGGTGAGGAGGCGGAGAGCCCAATTACCCAGTTTGTCTACAGTACACAGACCCAGTTCGTGACAGGCTGGCTTTGTTTGGGGGGGAGGTATATTCTTACGCGGTCAAACCTCAGACTCAAGTTAGGAGGCCGTGACACACATGCAGCAAGGACCCACAGATCTGACAATCTGCACGAGTATGCATGTAATTCACAAAGAACCTTCCTTCCCTCCTGAGTGGACAGGTCCACAAAGCCGCAGATAAAGTCACGGACAGGGGAACCACACTGAACACACCAATAGATGGTCTGAGAGGACCCCCCCCCCAAAAAAAAAGAACCTTCACACATCTCTAGATGGGCAAACATGGTTAGCACCAGCCACAGGACTGAATAGATAAATAGATAACCTCTTCAAACCTCTACTCAGCAACAGACCCTTCATAACTGTGGTCCCCAGTAATACAAGTGCCAGTGACACACGGGCCACTTGGTGGTGTGTCTCTCCAAACCCACAGGGTCCTCCTATTGGCTTCCTTCCACCTGGAAGCTTGGGAGCCTGACAGACTTTCCACTATGTGTGTGCACACGCGGTGTGGTGTGTATTTTCCCCCAATGCTGGGGCTGAAACTCAGGGCTGTGCACATGTGAGACACTAAACTTTAATTTGTGATAAACTGTGGATTCACACGTGGTTATAAGGGAGAAGTACTCTTTAGCCAGTGTCTCCCAGTACTAATATCCTACCAAGCTAAAGTACAATTCACAAGCAGAACGAATTTTCATTATAACAAGTGTCCCATGTTACTTTTTGATATCTGGTAAAACTCCATACTTCTTGCTTGTCCTTCCCCAGCCCCTGACAATCCATTTCTGAAATCTTGTCTCTTCAGTCGTGTTGTACAAAGAGCTGGGACTGTGGCTCAGTTGGTGGAGTGTTTGCCTAGCAAGCACAAAAACATGGACCCCCCCCCCATGCCTAGCACTACATGAAATCTGGTGCCTGGCACAGTAACATAAAACCTAGTAATGTATGCCCCAAAATCACAGCACTTGAGAGGTGGAGACAGGATGATTAGAAGCTCAAGGTCATCCTTGCTATATATTGTGTTCCAGGCTGGAAGGAAAAGAATGTGATTTGATAAAATCATACAGTATGTAATCTTTCAGAGTCTTCCCCCACTCCCAAACTCACTCCTGGACTGTCATCATCCAAGTCGTTGAAAAGATCTCTCTCTCTCTCTCTCTCTCTCTCTCTCTCTCTCTCTCTCTCTCTCTCTTTCTCTCTCTCTCTCTTCCCACCCCTTTTCTGTTTTTTGGAAACATGGTCTCACTATGCCTGGAACTCATGATTTTCCTGCCATAGCCTCCAAATGCCAGGATTGCAGACCTGCCTGTGCCACCAGCCCAGTTCTTTTCTTTTCAAGACAGGGTCTCTGAAGGTAAGTCTGGCTGTCCTGGAACTCTCTGTATAGACCAGGCTGGCCTCAAATTAGGAGGCCTCTGCCTCCTAAGTGCTGAGATGAAAGGTGTGTGCCTCTATGTCAGGCTTTGTTTTTCTCTGTTACTTCTTTGTAGCATTCCATGGTATAGGTTTTTGTGACGGTTAGAAGAGGCAAAACTTGTCAAGTGTTCACCATACCGTCTGACAGGGAGCATGGGGCCGGGTACATTTCTGTCAGTGCTCATACTGCTACTGCGGCTTCTGTGGAAACAGAAGATGTAACTCAAAATAGGCCTGCTTTACTATCTTGAGCTCTTGACCTGACAATTCTACTATTTTTAAAGCTTAGATTCATGGATTTGCAAAATCAACATCTAGATCATCCACAGAAAGAGGCTGTGTTCTGTTTTCCCCTATTTGGTAAGAACTCACAAATTCAAAGAGTGTAGTCCAAAACAATGAAGTTTCACAGACAAGGCCAACCATTTCCTGTTCTTGTAAAAGGCCTCCAGACCTTATAACAACTTATGATAGGATGGAAGTACCATTCAGGCCTTGGAACCCAGCATGTAGGCAGCACCACCTGCCAAAAAAAAGAGAACAAAGACCTATTCCATCAAAGTCCATAGTTCTGGGAAAGTCCCTAAATGCACTAACCTTGCTTTTCGGCTTCTGTAGTTCCACTCCTTGCTAACTGTTCTTGGTAAATGAGATATGTCAACTCGGGGATGTGGTTTCTGTGCTTAAAAGCCCACCCTGAGAAAGGCTCGGGACTACACTCAAGTCCTGAACACCCAGTGTAGTTGCCAGCTGGCTAATAAAGACTTTCTATTGGCTGGAAGCCCTGCCTATGTAGTCTTCTCTGGTGGGTACCCCATAACATTCTTAGGGTCCTCATATGCCCAAAGGAATGTGGAATGGACTCTTACTTTGAACTGAATCAGTTTCACAGCTGTAGTTTGGGGTGAGGATGAATGGAAGCCACAGTCTTCTCAAATGGGCTTCTTGGGATCTGTCTTCAGCCTAGCTTGCCTATGAGCCTTCAGAGCCTTCACCGAGGCAGCAAAGCCAAGCAACTTTTCACACCCTCCCCGCAGGTGGGCAGACTTCCCGGAGCTCAGCCTTTGCACATTCAAGTTCTCATAATCTTCAACTGGAGGGAGACTGCCAGACATCTGTGAGCATCTGTGTTTTGCAGAGGAGGGTCTGACACTCAGGGAGTGCTTCACTTAGAGCTGGCAACTCATTCAAAAGACTGGGTTGAAGAGTCCAAATCACAAATGAACAAACCCTGCATTAGCCAGGAGGGTGGGTGTTCCTGTTCTCACCTGGCTTCTTCTGGTCATTTGTCCAATTGCATCCAGGGAAGGTGCCTAGAGCCCAAAGGGACCCCAGTGATTGTTGAGGGTCTCACCTGGGGAGACACCAGAGTCCAGTCCTGGACAGCTCTATTCCAGCTCTGTTCACATCCATAGGCTTTACTCTGTGCAAACCGTACGGGTCAAGAGACTTGGCCATGGAAAAATAGGGGGTGGGAGGGAACCAATCAGTTTGCCTCCAGGCTATGCCCAATTGCTAATTCTGGAAGTCTGACATATTTCTTTTCCCTATCTCCTTCCCCCATTGCTCTTCCTCCCAGCCAGGTAGCATCCCTTAGTCTTTACATCGAGGCACATTAAAGAAGCTTGTAACCTAGCAACCACCACTTAAGATTCCCTGAGTCACCTGCAATTTCCACGCCTGGGCTGACTGCTTCAGGCCTGGGCTAAGGAGTGCCAAGCCCAGAGGGAGTCCAGTGTGTCCTCTGATTTCTCACCAGCCTTTTTGGGGGTGGAGTCACTCTCCCAATCAGAAGTTCTTTCTCAGATCAAACCTAAATCATTCTTGTTCTAAGATCTTGCATAGCACCTGGCATGAGTTTCTGTTCTCTCTTTAAAAGTATTTATCGGGGGCTGGGAGAAGAGATGGCTCAGTGAGTAAAGGCACTTACCTAACAACCTGGGTTTATCTCTAGTACCCACATAGTGAAAGGAGAGAGCCAACTCTCACAGTTTTCTACAAGCATGTCAGGCTGCACACACACACACACACACACACACACACACACACACACACACACACAATAAATAAATAAACTATTAACTAATTGTAAAGGTTTTGACTGGGATGCCTAGTAGAGAATGTCCTTAACATAACCAATATCCTAGGCCACCTTCCCAGTACCAAAACAAACACACAGTTTGATTTTTAGGTATGGTGAGAGGAGGAAAGGAAGGGAGAGAGATGTCACAAATGCCCCCATAGACTAGGTCTGTGGTACTGTGGACCTGTGTTATTGTGATACTGAAGTCTCTCAAAAAAAAAAAAAAAATCATGTAGTGTTCTGCCTGCATGTATGCCTGCAGGCCAGAAGAGGGCAGAAGATCTCATTATAGATGGTTGTGAGCCACGAGGTGGTTGCTGGGAATTGAACTCTGGACTTAAAGTCTTAATCAAACTTGGAGGTACTTAGCCCCAGATAGTCAGTCAGTCACTTTGTGAAAAGTTTCGACCTTGTATGTGTTAAGGTCAGCAGTCATACAATGACCAGCAGGTGCAATCTGGCTGAGCACCCACTAAGTGCTTGTTCAGTTTCCCCTGGAATCCAGCCTTCCTGAACCCAGGTCTGTTATGAGGAAGCAGTGAGTGGAGACACAGTATAGAATAGCAAGCATCTTCTCAAGAGTAGTGACCTGCTGACAGAGCACACATGGGTACATTTTGTGGGACTGATGGATTCCCAGAGTAGGGTATATTTTGAGGAGACGTTCTAACCTCCTTCCCCAGTAACACATGTTACCATGCTGCCTGCAGAGCTGCTGAGCATATTGTAGGTTCTGTGTGAAAGAGTTCTTCCTTCTTTCTGAGATAGTGAGTGTCTCTACCTTTGGCTTGCTATGTTTGGGCCAGTGTGCCCAGGAACTGGGCTTACCTTTACAGGGTAGGTGGCCTGGAGGTCCACACCCTCCTGCAACGCAGCATGTTGGGGTTATCTTGCAAAGTCTTTCTTCTCAGCTAAGGCTGACTCGGCAGATCAATCTGGAGGACACGGGCAACCCTTCACTGGGTGATCACCAGGTGGCGCTCCTAAGCAGAAGTCTAATCTGAGCATGGGGGTGGGAGTGAAGATGACTCTCTAATCACCAGCAATCCAAGCTCTGTGAGCCCCCATCCCCGCCCCGTCAGTCTGGAAGTCAGCCCAATGAAGGATTAAGAAGGCTCAGTCCAAATGGATGGGAGGCAGCAGGGCAGAGGTGGCAATCAGAGGTGTGACTTGCACCACCCTAAGGGGAGTGTTGGAGCGTCTAGTCTCTAGTCTTGGGAAGGAATTGAGTACATTCCTCAGGACTTTCTCCCCACGCCCCCATCTCCTCTCCGCCTTCCACCCCAGTGCATAGCGTGATTCCGGAACCTAGAGGGACTTAATGAGTGTCATTTAAGGGATGCCTCTGCCCACAGGGTGGGAACAGGATCATCTTGGTCTCCAGACTCTTCAAAATTGAGAAGCAGGGGTGGGAGCCACACATATTCCTCTCTTGTTCAGTGCACAGGATGAGAGTGCCAGCGCAAAAGCTCTAAAAGACCTGAGTTGGTTTCCTGTGTTGATTGCAGGCATTGAAGAGGAAATTGGGCTTGTAATAAAGCCTGAGTGTTAGTTATAAACCAAGAGGAATTTCCTGGCCAGCAGCGCAAGAAACTGAGAACAGCAGTATGGAGCGGTGCGGAAAGGCCGTGGTGCCTCCAGGAGACACTAAGGACAGAGAGGGCACAGGGCACACATCTATCAGACCTACTTAAGCTGTGCAACCACGGTCACAGCACGCCCTCTCTGTGGTAGCTGTTCTTCTAGAAGGAAAGTGGGGCCGAGAGCCGCTGGAGTCTCCCAGCTCTAGAATTCTTTGTTTCCAGGGACCCTGCATAGAGCTGAAGCCCTGGCAAATGATCATGGGGTCATGGATTCCAGTAACTACCTATGCATAGTGATCTAGCTCCCTCGATTGCTCTGCAGTGTCAGTTCCAAGGTCCACTCATTACAGGGGCCTTATGGGGAGCCTTGCTCTGGCCTGGGGCTGCTATGCCCACTCGGTAAATGATGGTCTGTTCCTTGTGGTGTTTGAGCACCTGTCTGGAAGTCTAATCATGCTTCCTACTGTGCTCTGACCTCCCTGGGGTGCCTCTTGTGACCCACAGCTATTTGACAGGACTCAAGGGTTCAACTTACTTTGCAATCTGCCCCCTCTTTTTTTTGTAGACGAGGCTGACATTGGAACTCACAGAGATCCGAGTGCTGGGATTAAAGGTGTGCACCACCACTGCCTGGAAATCTGGTCCTTTTTTTAGAGAGGGAAAATGTATCAGTTAGCCCAGCTCACTCGGCTGGGCTACAATGGCTCTGGAGCCAAGAGGCACCCTTTCCTCTCCACCTCCAATGCAGCCCCCTGGACCCCACACAGCCTTCCCCAGGGTCCAGTCCACTCTCCAGAGCAATAGAGAGACTGTTCACAGGCAGGTGGCACAGCCTACTCAGACACGTCTCTTTAAGGACTCATTAGTAAGTTAATATTGCCATTTCCAGAGCCAGAAGCATCCTCCATTCTTCTTAATTAAAAAGAGCTCTATGTCCTGGCAGAGCTGAGAGGGGCTCTGAATGATTTACACACCAGCCCCACTGCTGCCAGCCGGGAAATCGGCAAGGAAGATTGATTGGCAGATGGGCCAGCCTGCCCGTCTAGCTAGTGAGTGCCCATGTGTGAATGTGGGCATATGTGCATATGTATGTGTGCAGGGGCAGGAGTTTGCTGTCCTGCTGGCAGGTGCAAAGTGAACAGGGTCACAGATCCATCACCCAGACCCAGAGAGTACAACTTGGTAAGGCCAGGAGAGAAGCTGCCAGAAGTTAGGCCATAGGCAAGGCCAACTGAGCTCCCACTAAAGCTTCCTCATCCTGCAGAACTGTCTTTTCTGAAGGACAAAAGTTCAGGCCTGAAGGCTGTGTCTCCATGCAGAAAAGAATGGCCCATTCCCTGGAGATACAGCTTATCCCCAGGGAGGCATTTCCCACAAAAACCACACCACAGACTGGACTTCAGTAGATTTTTTTTTTTTCTGTAAGAAGAAGCTTTCTGGGGCTGCAGCTGGGACTGTACCTCAACTGGTAGGGTATTTGCCTGATTTTCATGAAGCCCAGCACTGGGTATGGTATCATACTCCCATAACCTCTGCACTTAACAGGTGGAGGCAGGAGGGTCAGAAGTTCAAAGGTATCCTCAGCTACTTGGTGAGTTTGAGGCTGGTCGGAGCTACATGAGACCCTGTCTCAAAAAGAGAAAGGAGTGAGGAGGGGAAGTTCCTTGACTCAATTCTCCTTCACCCACTTTCCAGCTCATGAAAGATATTGAGGCCCAAGATTTGACGGGACCAGGAAGGGAATGACAGACAGTTTGATTAGTATGAGATGACATTCAACCCCAGGCCTCTAAGGTGCCAGGAAGTGAAAGCAGTCACTCTCTGAGGTACCCACCTTCTTATGTCTCTCTATGCCAGGGGCTCTGGGGACTCCTGTTCCCTACTGCATGTGTCCCTACTACCCTCCAAGAGCCCACCATCTTTCATGCCACCAGTAAGGCAGAAGCTAACGGTATGCAGGGGGGTGGTATGCAGAGGAAGGAAGCATCTTCTCTTTTCTTACCTCTCCCTTCATCACACACACACACACACACACACACACACACACACACACACACACACACTGGATCCCCCTTTCCCTTCCCAGAGGTACTGAAGAAAAGATAGCACAGAAGCACGGTTGTGGAGGGGTGGGGTTAGAGAGCAGGCCTCATCCAATGCCCCACTTTAACCCAATCCCTTGGGAGACAGGCAATCTGCTGCTGCAGCAAGGCTACCATCTGGTATGCTGACCCATGTCTCCTCCATGCTACACACGGAGGAGGAGGAGGGGATGCATAATAGGCCGGCTGTGCGTGGGTTGGACTGGCCTAAAAATAGATGGTTATCCAGAAAGGTGAACAGCAGCCTCGGGTGTGGGTGGATCAAAGGGTCTGCCTGTCTTTATTAGCGGGCACTCCTAGGCCAGTCAGGTGTGCAGCTGAGGGATTTGAGGAACCCCAAGGAACCAGAGCCTGCCATCAGGAGAATGGGGCTTCCTGTTTAGATCCTGAGAGTCCTTATCCTGGATGTTAGAAGGTGTCTTAAGTAGGGTTTCTGTTGCTGTGAAGAGACACTATGACAACAGCAACTCTTATAAGGAAAACATTTAATTGGGGCTAGCTTACAGTTCAGAGGTTTAGTCCATTGTCATAGTGGGAAGCATGATGGCACATAGGCAGATATGATACTAGAGAGATAGCCAAGAGTTCTACATCTGGATCCACAGGCAACAGGAAGAGACTGCCAACCTGGGCCTGGCTTGAGCATCTGAGATCTCAAAGCCCTGTCCCAGCAAGGCCACACCTCCCAATAGCACCACTCCTTATGAGCTCATGGGGCTCATTTACCACCACAGTAGGTAAGGATCAGGAGTGGTCCTTATTCAGACTCCAGTCGAATGGCTAGTATTCCAGAAGCTACCATCACAGACCCCGTGCGTCCTTCGTTCCCCTGTAGTTCTCGTTCACACTGTTTCTTTCCTTGGATGATATCTCTCCCCCATAGTCCCGACTTCAGTTGAGAACCTGATATTCTAGGGGGTCCTTAGCACAATTTCTCCCAGACTATGGGACCATAGTGCCTCAGTGCAGCAGTCAGCAAACAAGGACTTGGTCTGGTCTGGCCTGCGATCTTGTAGATGTATTTTCAGCTTTTAATTGTTAAGGAGAAAGAAACAAAAGAAAATATGCTTTAGGCTATGTGAAAATGACATGACATTCACATTTCTATAAATATAGCTATAAATTATGTTGGAACACAGTCCCACAGGTTGTCTGCCACAGCCTTCCTGCTACAACAACGTGAAGTAGTCTACACGACATGTGGCCCACAGGCATAAAGTATTTCCTCTCTGGACCTTACAAACCTCTTCACCCTTAGCTATTTTAGAGGGACAAGCAGGATGCCACCTTTTTCTTGACAACTTGTCCCGCACTCACCTTGTAGTAAGCTGACATTTACAAGGGCAACAGAAGCCTATTTTGTGCCAGTGCCTATTGTTGGTCACTTACTGCATGTGGGCACCTTTTCTCATTTTTGCACAATTTTCACTACAGTCTTGAGAAGAGAAACAAGCACTACCAGTCCCAATTCCCTGAGGAAGAAGGCACGGTGACATAGCAGGAATTTACCCTCACTCACAGCTATTTAGAAGAGTATTTCAGGCTGGTGGAGAAAGTGCAAAGTCTTGAGCACCAAAAACATTTTTTTGAGAAGAGCATCCTGGGCTGGTGAGATATGCTCGCCTGGCAGCCCTGGTAACCTGATTTCTTTCCCTGGGACCCACATGGTGGAAGAAGAGAACGGAACAACTCCTGCAAGCTGTCTTCTGACCTCTGTATGTATGCAAGGATTAGTGTGCATGTGTGCACTCGTGTGTGTGTGTGTGTGTGTGTGTGTGTGTGTGTGTGTGTGTGTGTGTTGAAGGGGAAGACAGAGCACCCGCAATTCCAAGCCAGGTGTTCCTGATTCTAATGCCTATGTCCTCTCCAAGCCATCAGTCTAAGATGACCTCCTGCAGGCCTAGACATCCTCCCAAACTGACATGGGAATAGGTAGGAGTTTGGGTGCTGGGGACAAGGACTCAGGCCCTGCCAAAAGCTCCCTCAGCCTCAGAGCCTGGCCCTTGTGGTGAGAGGAGTATAGGTAGCAGCAGCAAAGTCAGTGACAAAAGTGACAATTCCGATCAGCACCCCACCTCCAGCCTGCTTCTTTACCCTCTGAGGTTTCCTTCACTCAAACAGCTTTCATCTGGGAAGAATAATTTGCATTTAAATAGGAAAGGCTGTGAAGGGCCATGCTCTAGTGTTTGGGTGTTAATTAGAAATTCATTCCTCTTTAAATATTAAGGCACTTCCGTTAAGGGAGGGAGTGCAGAGAAAGCACCAGGTACCTGTGGGATGTCTCATCAGGAGAGGGTAGAGGGGTATTCACGAAATCTATGCTGGCATGAGGTAGCCAAGATCAATTCAGAATGAATCCTGGAAAAGAACTGGAAGGTGGCCAAGGGGGTAGAAGTCTTCAGGTTGCCAATTTTTCAAATTGCTCAAAGATAACCCAAAGCAGGGTCCCCATCCATCTCTTTCACCACTTGCCCAATATGGAGGCTCTAGCCTGGCATTCAGTGGGCACGCAAGGAGTATTTGACGCATGAATGAATGGATCAATAAGTTTCCAGGGGGTTATTGGTCCACTGCTGGTATGAGCCAGGTGTTGTCCCCGATAGCTTTTCTGAGTCTTCCTGTTAAATAGTTTTTACCTCTGCGTTTCCCCAGAGCTTTGCAGACAGCATGCCAACATTTCTCTTGGTCTTGAAGAAGTGTACTTTGTACAAGCTGACTTAATTTCACGTTCGTGTGTTATATTTGATAATTGTAGTGCAACTGGAAGGTGAATCAGGTTTTATAATTCCCCATTCAAAAGCAAGGGAACAAGACTAGAGAGGTGAAGAGATGAGCCCTGTAACTGCTGGGTTTGGTGTGAAGTCCAGCCAGTGTCTAAGCTTGGTCTTGGGCTCCCACACTGGTTCTGTCTTGATTTGTCACACTCCCCATTGCCTCTGTACTGGGCTGGTTATTCACAGCATCCTGCTCTGAGGTTGGCACTGGCCTAAATGACTTGGAGAACCCTAAGTGCAGCTGAGCTCCCTGCCAGGCTTAAGCCCAAGCGCAGTCACTGAGCTGATGGCCAACGCCTTGCCTTGACTGTGTGCTGGCCCTCACATGCTCATCCCTGCTTATTCAGACCCCTTGCACCCTTCAGTGCTTAGCCTGAATACCACCTTCTCCGGGCTGGTGTGGTCCCTACAAACAAGAGTCATTTTTCCTGTGTTTCCATGGGATGTACCCTGTGACTGGTAAACATGTATGATAATAGCCTGTCACAGTAGTAGCTACCACAGACATTCGGGGCACCATGAGACTTTTTTTTTATATAGTCTATATAATTTCACACTCATGAGAACTCTAGAATAATTACGATGACAGAAGTCTACACTACTTATTGTATATAAAGAACTGACATGAGTACTGTGAGTAACTTAGCCCATGAGTCTGCCATTCTACAGATGCAAAATCTGAGGCTTCCAATGAGCAAACAACTTGTCCCAAGATCACAGAGCTAGAAAGATGTATGAAATCCAGTTTGTCTAGCCCCAGAGTCAGTGTCCCCATCTATCTGGATGACCAGCTGTGACACATTTAAGGCAGGAACCAGGTGATATGTCTATCACTCTTTTAAAGCACACCCTTTCAAGCTTTGGCCAGCACCCATACATATTAGGTTATCCAAAAACCTAGCTGAAGTGGACCAGCAGTCAGAGTGTTGGCTGAAAGACAGTGAATCTGAATAGTGGTCTTTGAACGCAGTTAGCTGGGTTAAAGCCAGGCTGGGAGAAACTGTCTACTTCAAAGCCAGAGAGGATGCACAATGGGGCAGAAATGACAAAGATTCCTTGCTGCCTCATGCTAGCCACCTGGCCTGGGTACCCCTCTGTTCACTAACATCACCTCCCATCTCTGCCAGCAGCAGGCTTTCAGCATGCCAGGATACCCTCTGCACAAATGAACGAAAACTTACCTGACCGGGAGGCAAAGGACATTCAGAGACCATTGTAGAAGACAAAGGAGGGAGGGATTGCAGCTGGCTCAGAGTCTTGTTCTACTGTAGCATAGGCAGGGTCCCCAGGGATTTCTCCACCAGTAAACAATCTACCACTGCAGTTTCCATTTGATGACCTGAGAAGCAGCTATGCATGCACCACATGTGCCTCTCAAGGCAGGAAGGAGGGGAGCCCTCAGGCCCAGCCCTATTCGAATGGCTGAGTATCTCTCTCTGAGCCCAGCTGCCAGGGCCTGCTCTGTAAGATGGTGAGGGGGTGGACATGGATAATTGCCATGGATACTAACAACAAAGGCCAGGGAGCTGGACACCTCAGCAGATACAAGAGAATACAGGGAAGAGAGACGGGCCCATTCTTCAGTAGGTGACCAACAGGCTGATCCCTTATTTATTTATTTATTTATTTATTTATTTATTTATTAGTTCTAGTTAGGGAACAAGCTTGTTTCACATGTAAGTCCCTTCTCCCTCTCTCCCTCCCCTCACCCCCATCCCTCCTCCCCCACCCCCCTACCCCCCCCATCCACCCACCACTCCCCAGGCAGGGTAGGGCCCTCAACAGGGGCTCTGCAAAGTCCACCAAATCTTCCTGTGCTGGTCCTGGGCCCTTCCCCATGTGTCCAGAGCCAGAGTGTAACCCTTCACGTGGCATGGGCTCTCAAAGTCCCTTCTTGCACCAGGGAAAAATACTAATCCACCACCAGAGGCTCCCTGGAGTGCAGAGGCCTCCTTATTGACATCCATGTTCAGGGGTCTGGATTAGTCTTGTACTGGCCTCCCCGACTGGTAGATGTGCTCTCCCTTGTTAAGGCCAACTGTTCCTGTGGGTTTCTCCAACCTGGTACAGACCCCTTCGCTCTTCATTCCTCCCTCTCTTCAACCAAATTCCCGATTTCAGCTCAGTGTATATGTGTGGATGTCTGTCTCTGCTTCCATCAGCCACTGGATGAGGGCTCTAGTTCCTGGGTCGGTAGGTGGAAAGGGCCCTTTTTTTGTTTTTTGAGACAGGGTTTCTCTGTGGTACACTGGCTGTCCTGGAACTCGCTCTGTAGATGGGGCCTTTGCCTCCTGAGTGCTGGGATTAAAGGCATGTGCCACCACCACCACCACTCAGCCTCAACAGGCTCCTGAAGCCTACCTTTTCTCTCAAGAAAGTTAAGAGTGTGTGAACACAAGCTTACATGGCTGTGGTTGGGGCATACAGCTCTGCCTTCTGAATGTGATCCAGGACCACGCCTCCATTTTGGTCAAATTGTGACAATTTCAGCAGCTAAAGTTCCTTCCTTCCTTCCCTTATTTATTCTATGCGCCTTGGTGTGAAGGTGTCAGATCCTCCTGGAACTGGAGTTATAGACAGTGGTAAGCTGCCATGTAAGTGCTGGGAATTGAACCCAGGTCCTCAGGAAGAGCAGCCAGGGCTCTTAACGACTGAGCCATCTCTCCAGCCCTTTCCAGTTACTGAGTTTCTAAAAATAAATTAGCTTCTAGATTCTTCTTCTTCTTCTTCTTCTTCTTCTTCTTCTTCTTCTTCTTCTTCTTCTTCTTCTTCTTCCTCCTCCTCCTCCTCCTCCTCCTCCTCCTCCTCCTCCTCCTCTTCTTCTTCTTTTGGTTTTCTGAGACAGGGTTTCTCTGTAGCTTTGGAACCTCTCCTAGAACTTGCTCAGTAGACCAAGCTGAACTCACAAAGATCCTCCTGACTTTGCCTCCCCAGTGCTGGGATTAAAGGTGTTCGGCACCACCGCCCAGTAGTTTTGAGATTCTTGATGCTCCAACACTGTACCCCAAGTAAAGTCCACACAGGAGAGACATTTATGGATCTCCTGACACCATTTAACTACGCACTGGTCACCCCCAAGCCAAAAGGGAAACCTTTCAGCCTTCCCTGTCCCCTCTCACTCTGCCCTGTAATTGTCCAGCTGACCAGCTGATTTTTACAAGACCCCCACTTCTGCGGGTACCCCCAAAGAATCCTGCACTGTTTGAAGTCACCTGTTTCCTTGTCTGTTTTTCCCTCTCACTGACCTTTCTCTGAGGATTTTAGGATCTATTTCAGGGGATTTTTCTCTCTGGAGTGAAACTCTGAGGAGAAAACAGGTTCAGAGGAAAAAAAAAAAACTGCACACCAGAAATCCTTCTCCAACTACAAGGGATGTCTTCCTCTGTGAGAGAGAACCAGTAGGGCGGAGCTCAGGAGTAAATAAAATGATACAGCTAAGTTCTCAGACTAGGCAGGCTAAGAGTGTTTGCTGTCTTCACAGCCGTTGTCCTTAACCTTTCCAACCCTTTATTTCTGCAGCTATAAACTGAGAAGGTCTCCCAAGGGAACTGAATTTGAGACTTCATTAAGCAATTGTATATTTCATAGGGTGGTAGTCACAGGGTGTACATGTTTGTCAAATCCATCTAATATTTATTCATGCATTTATTATATGTACATTATGGCCACATATATATCATGCTGCAGATGGAACTCAAGGCCCTGAGAGTGCTAGGCAAACACTACCACTGAAAACACCGCAGCCTTTACACCTTAGCTTTTTAAAACGTGAGTTTATGTAACTAAGTACATCAGCCTTACAGCACAGGAAGTATTTGTTCCTTTCTTAGTCCCTGGTGATCTGCCTGGAAAGAGAAGAAAGAGAATGCAACTCTAGAAACAGGACTGCACAGGGAGGACATGTTGTCACAAGCTGTGCTAATTTCACAAGAAATGGTCCTCCTTTGGAGACTGGGTGTTTCTTGGGGCTTGAACATTGTCCTCTCAAGTGCAGGGTATGTGCCTGCATTAGCTCTGGTGTCATAACCCAGTGTAAGGCCACGACCAGCATTCTAGTTTCTTCTTGTTCCAGAAGCCCCTCTGTCACTATTGTATCCCACCACCACTATCCCTTTGTTTCCAGCCTTCCTGCTGAACTGTACTTTGGTCCCTGAGCAGAGTGGCATGGTGACTATTGGGTGCAGGCTGTCACTCTTAATGAAGCCTTGGCCCAGGGAGACAATCATCTATCAGGACAGCCCTGGGATGAGCCATGAACTGCATGTTAGAAATGCCTGACAAAGATGGGCTACAGCTCAATTAAAGCGAGGTGTGTGTGTGTGTGTGTGTGTGTGTGTGTGTGTGTGTGTGTGTGTGCCTGTGTGAGGGGTGTGCATGCCTGCTCACACACTGGAGTCTGGAGAGTAGAGCATAAGAATCAAGTAAATCGAGTAAAAAATGTGCCCTGAAGATTGGCCAGAAGCTAACATTTTGCCTGAATGACAGCTGCTTGGGAGATGTGAGAGATTGGACCCTTGCTGCCAAGCATCCCCCAAACCTTGGAAAGCTTGCAGTTTGCTGTTTGTCTCATTCTACCAAGTAATGAATATAAATTCAATAATAACCCATGTATGAGGATAATTTTGAACACAATTTGGGACTCTCCGGTAAGAAAATAGTTCAGGGTGCCAGTTTTTCTGCTTCATTTGAATTTACAAGATTTGTGAAAGGGGCAAGGGGATGGAGGTTGGGCAGGACTCTCAACAATCACACACAAAGCCTAAGGTGGACCCCACCCCACCCCACACCACCCCACACCACCCCACACCACCCCTGCTCCAGAGAAAAAGAAGAGGCCGAGAAGATGTGAGTTAGGCCAGTACAAAGGTGGAGGCGTTTCCAATGTGGCATCCCTTCAGAAGTACTTCCCTGAGCTCTCTAAAGATGCTCCCTCCAATCTAGGAACAGGGAAGAGAAGGTTATGGGCTGAGTTTGGGAAAACCAGGCCACTAAGACAACTGCCACTTGGGGCTGGAGAGATGGTGGGCAGTTCATAACAGCTGGTGATTCCAGCTCCAATGGATCGGAGGCTCCCTTTTGAGCACACACACACACACACACACACACACACACACACACACACACACACACAGGAAAATAAATCAAATCTTTAAGATAACTGCAGCCTCAATCACAATTCCCCTGAAACATCGAAGTAATGAGCTGTCTGATGCCCAGCTCATAGGCTTGGCAATAATAAGAATTGTGTGGTTGGATACTTGGGAACAAAATAAAATCGGTTCCAGTCAAAACTAGCAGGCTGGGGCTGGGCTAAATGCTAACAAAGGGAGTAGTACACCAGGACACAGAAAACTAAGTGGGCTCTGCTTGGGGAGGGGCAGACTTCCAGGGCTCCTCTTCACTGGGCTCTCATTCCTTCCCACCCAAATCACAAGGGGCCAGAGTAGACATAAAGAAAAGGGCTGGAGCTGACATTTTGCCTAATTTAAACTCTGCTCACAAAGAGGCCAGAGAACAGACGGAGGGGTGGAAATCAAGGAAGTAAATGTCAGCCCTTACAGTTGGTCAGAAGCCATTAGCCAGGCAGAGGCTCCAATTAGAAACCGTTGAATTAGAGCAGTAAAAGAGGAGTGGAACAGGACGGGCGCAGCAGGGGAGGGATGGAGAAAGTGAGCTAGGAGGCAGAGATCAATAGAGGATTACCGCAAGATGTGCAAATGACAGGAACTAGCAGATGTCTTCCACATGACCTGGCACTCAGGCCAGACACCCTCCACAAAATGTCCGCACTGTTCCTTGGCCCTCTCAGATCCTGTCTCAGGGAGCCAGGCCATCTTGTGGACTATTTTGGAAGAGATTTCTCCCTTTTGCTTAAACCCATAGACAAATGGGCAGCTTTCAGCCAGTCGGGGGCTGGGGGTTGGGAATTAATTGGAACACACAGAGAAGGAAGTGACCCTCTGCAGACTGCCGTGAGGCTGCATTCTGTTTTCTAGATAAAGCTACTCCAACGGATATGGAGATACATCGAACTGTGAGGCTGGATCACAGCACTAATAATTTTTTAATTTTGCATACAGTACTTGTTAAGGCTAAGACTTTCTTTCACGTCTTCATTTCAATAAACTTTCATTTTCATTTCTCATCCCTTTCTCCTAAATTGGAAGATTTAAGATCAAGACTCTGTGATTGCCACATGCTCCTGATCCCAGGGGTGGGGATAACATACTGAAAAAGAAAATGAAAGTCACCCTATTTCAGGGCAGTCTGGGCCCAGGGCACACAAGGCACAGGACGTCTATCTTCAGAGTGTGGATGCCATTCGAGGCATTCAAGGCCCCCCTTCGAAAGCAGGTATGCAATGAGGATTGCCAGTTAAAATATAGAAAACCCAGTTAAGTTGGAATAGTTAAGGTTGACTAAAAATTATTTATTGACTGAAATTCAGATTTAAGTGGGTGCTCTATATTTTTATTTACTAACCTGTTGATTTTATGTCAAAAAGAAATAACCACCCTAATCCATCAAGTCCCAGAACTGTTCAAAGGGCTTGCACGTAACATTTGTAATGTCTGCAAGTGTCTCTGTGAAGTGACATGAGCTTCGGGGACAGTTGAGGAAGCCAGGGATCAGAGGGTTTAAGGAACCATGACACAGAGTTAAACAGGAAGTAAGAGGTGGGATGAGATTGACCCCAGGTCTGATCAACTCCCAAATGCCCAGTGAAAAGTCGGGTGAAGGAGACTGGGAGAGCTCAAGAGAGCCCTTGCTTGAATGCCAGGTTGAGACAGACCTAGGTCTAAAACTGAATAGATGGCTCAGTGGTTAATTTCTTGTTCTTTCAAAGGACCTAGTTAAGTTCCCTGAACCTGTGTTCTGTGGCTCACAAATATCAGTAAAATAGTAATCAAAACAAACAACAAAAACCAGGTTTCTTGGGTGGCCTTGAAGTCTTTGAAGGTTCTTGAGCAGGCAGATGGAAGGGTTAGAGCAGTATTTAGAGAATTAATGAGACCATAGACGTCTATGATGATGGAGGCCACCCCTCACTTTATTTTTATCCTACATGTATGGGTGTTTTACCTACTTGAATATTTGTGTACCACATGTGTGCAGTATCCTTTGGGGCCAGAAGAGGGTGTCAGATCCCCTGGAACTGTTTTGTGGGTGTTGGAAATTGAACCCAGGTCTTCTGGAAGATCAGCCTGTGCTCTTAACCACTGAGCCATCTTCCCAGTACCATGATCCAACTCTTAACCTCAAAGAGAGTTGGAACAGGAGAAACACAGATCATTAGAATCCGGATAGATACCAGATCTGGTTTATGATGGCTAGTCTTATGTCAACTATGAAAGAAGGGAACTCAGTTGAGAAAATGCCTTCATAAGATCCAGCTGTAAGACATTTTCTTAACTAGCGATTGGTGGGGGAGGGCCCAACCCATTGTGGGTGGGGCCACCCCTGGGCTGGTGATCCTAGAGTCTATAAGAAAGCAGGCTAAGCAAGCCATGAGGAACAAGCCAATGAGTAGCTCCCCTCCATGGCTCTGCATCAGCTCATGCCTCTAGGATCCTGCTCTGTTTGAGTTCCTGTCCTGTCTTCCTTCAATGATATACAGTGCTGTGGAAGTGTAAGCAGAATAAACTCTTTCCTCTCGTTTGGCGATGGTGTTTCACCACAGCAATAGAAACCCTAACTAAGATAATGTTCCTCTCCCATCCCCTGGGATGTGGATACATCTGTATGTTTATCTAGTCAGACAAAAGAGCAAAACATCATGGTTAAGAGAAAAAGCTTCACAGATTTCAAGGCAAGCACTAAAAGTATAAAACCTTTAGAGGGGAACATGCTCACATCTTCCTGACTTTGGGCTACGTGATGGTTTCTTAGTTATGAACTCAAATTGCAAGCAACAAAAGAGAAATTGACTATGTTGTTGAATCTGTTGACCTAAATAATAACTAGTGAGGCATTCTGTAAAAAGCTATGAACAAATGATTTAGCATTAGCTGGGCAGAGGCTCATATCCTCCCTTGGTCACAAACCAACCTCCTGATTATAATTTCCTTGCATAGAAAATCAGCCTTATGCTGGGCAATGGTGATACAAGCCTTTAATCCCAGTACTTGGGAGGCAGAGACAGGAGGACCTCTGAGGTAGAGGCCAGCCTGGTCTACAAAGTGAATTCCAGGACAGCTAAGGCTAAGACACATGAGAAACCGTGTCTCAAAAAAACAAAAACCAACCAAACAAACAAACAAACAAAAAACCCTTTATTATAACACCCAAAATTGCTGAGAGGGATAAATGAAATAATTCATGTAAACCACTCAGCACAACTCCAGGCATATTGCAAGCTCTTTATTGAGGTTGCCTATCCTACATTTGTTGGACGAGTTCCAGCTTTGGCATATGACCACAGGTCATCCTGACTCCCTCCCAGCACCTTCAGTCCCTCAGCGTTAGCTAGCCTGTTGCAAATGTACAAATGCATAGCGTTCCCAGAAATACACGTGTCATATGTACAAACACACACTTCAGTTACAAACCCCAGCCAGGAGACAGCCAGGGTTTAACACCGCTGCAGTTTTAGGGTACTCTCAGTACAGGTGTATGTACAAAGAGTGTATCTATCTTTCTGGTAGATGTCCGTGAAGCTGATGCAGGTAGGAGTGTTATTTACTTCAAGATCCATAGAGTCTGGACCAGGACAATCAGGAGACGTCAGGATTTCCACAGCTTTCACCTTGCTTATTCTTCTTCTATTTAAGTGTGGCCATGGACGTTCAATAGTTATATTTATGCATACAGGTCAGGCTGAGCAAGCACAGTTCCTTGTGAACCTATGAAAGAGTTTGCTACCGCTTGGATTGGACATTAATGTAGAAAGCTAACAGTGGAAAAGGAAATCATAAGTGATGGCTTTCACAGTTTCCGTTTCTTCGGCTGGTCCCCATCATTTATTTATTTATTTATTTATTTTGAGATGAGTGTCATACTGTGTAGCTCAGGCTGGCCTCAACTTGTGATTCTGTTGCCTCAGCTATCTATGTGCTGGGATGACAGGCATGTCCATGCCCTGCCCTCGGCATCCTTTTACCAGTTTAAATGAGGAAAGGAAAGTACAGAGAAGACAAACAAGCAAAGGAGTCTGAATCTCAGAGAGGGGGAGTGCCTCAGTGTTAATAATCACAGGGGCCTTTAATCCCAGCACTTGGGGGTCCCAGCACCAGAGAGGCAGAGGCAGGTGTATCTCTGAGTTCAAGGCCAGCCTGGTCTACATAGTGAGCTGAGTTCAGGACAGCCATAACTACATAGTGAGACCCTGCCTCAAAAAAAAAAAAAAAAAAAAAAAAAAAAACCACAATAAAAACCATGGCTGGAGAGGCGGGGAATGGTTAAGAGCATAGCTGCTCTTCCAGAGGACCTGAGTTCAATTCCCTGAACCCATATGGTGGTCACAATCATCTCTAACACCAGTCCCAGGGGATCTCTCATGCTCTCTTCTGGCCTCTGCAGGCACTATATGAATGTAGTACACAGACATACCTCAGATAAACACCTATACATAATGTATATATTTAAATTAAAGAATAATTACTTATTATTAATAATGATATCAGCATTTGAATAACTACTACAGACATACCATCTATGCACAAAGCCCAGGGCAGGGAGATATTTTAATCCTCATTGTAGACATGAGAAAGTGGAAGCCCACAGCAACTTTCTCAAAATCACAGGGTTAAAAAGAGGCAGCAACAGAGCTGGAGCTGGAATCAGATAGAAGAATTCGTCCTCATCTCAGGGCCAGTTATTTTTGGCCTGGTTTGCCAACAAAAAAGGACCTTGAGGTCATGGTCTCTCCTGTTCTCTAAGCCTGCTCACTTGAAATCCGCTAATCCTTGTTAAAGTGGAATTCATTGCTGACCTTGGTAGCACACTGATGCCTGTGTCCTTCCCACAGATATGCTGATGCAATCAATTTGGGGAGTGGCCTGGACATCAGAGAGTAGATCAAAGGGCTTCAGATGATCCTCAAAGGCATTGAGGCTGTGGCCCACTGGGACAAGGACAGTGTGACAATGCACTGGTGCTTTCTGTTCAAAGCAGTACCAAGAAGGACTAAGAGAAGCTACTACTTCCGGCCAGCTTGGGCCCAGCCAGTTTTAAGGGAAGACTACTATTTGAGACCTGAAGTAGCAGAGCCTTTGCGTGTAGGATGGGTATGGTGGACAAACCTGGACTCTAAGCCAGCCATCCCAGGGACACACAATGGTTCGACCAGTTTGTGAACAAAATTTATCAGTGTATCAGTTTCTAGAATCTAAACTCAGGGATTGAAGCTCTCATCCCAGCCTGGTGGCCTGAACACTGGGAGGCTGGTTAAGCACTGTAGCGCCCTCATCTGGCTTATCTCTGGCCTTCAAGAACAAAGGGCAACTGAGCCCACAGAGCAAGAGAGAAAAAATATCACAGGACAGTGACAGATATATATAGGAGCTACAAAGACAAACATTCATGTGGCTTTTCCTTGGGATTTACTATTTCTTATTGCCCTTAAACTTCATATTATTAAATTATCTTGCCCATTAGATTATGTAGAGAAAAAGCAGAACTGTAAAAATAATATTTTATTTATATGTATGCGTGTTTTGCCTACATGTATGTCTGTGCACCAGGTGTGTCGCTGGTGCACATCAAAGGCCAAAGGCCAAGAGGGGACTTCAGATCTCCTGGAACTGAAGTTACAGAGAGTTGTGAGCCACAATGTAGGTGCTGCGAATCTAACCCAGATCCTCTGGAAGAACAGCCAGTACTCTTAGCCACCTAGCCATCTCCGATCTAAGAGAGCAGAATTTTAATATCTTGTTTTGGTCCCCATATAAATACAATTAAAAACTAAGCCCCAATTTCCCCTTGACAACAACAGTATGTTACTATGGTTTGGTTTGGTTTTGAGACAGGATCTGACTGTATACCCTAGGTTGCATTGGAATTTGCTATATAGCATAGACTGGAGACAAATAGACTGGAGACAAATACTCAATCTTCCTGCCTCAATTTCCTAACTGTTAGAATTACAAGAATATACCACTGTGCCTAGCAGTATATGTGTATAGGAATTTTGTTTTTTGAGACAGATTCTCACTTTGTAGCCCAGACTGGCCAGGCACCCACAGTGGATCTTCTGCATGTTAAGATTACAAGGGCTGGACATTCAAGGCAAGTGATGAAGGCACTGTCTTTACTTGCAACCCAGCTGACAGCTGCACACTTACAACCTACCAGTGCTAAGTCAGGTTAGCTCAAAAGAGTGATAAACCAATGGTCCTAATAATTTGGTTTCTTCCAACCTTTAGCAGATTAGAGTCAGAAAATTCAAATGGTGGAAAACACTGTTCAGGATAGCTAACTTCCTAAAAGCAGGGAACGAAGCAAGCAAGGCCTATAGTCTATTGCTTTGAAGAGACACCATGATCATGGCAACTCTTATAAAGGAAAACGTTTAATTGGCTCAGAGGTTCAGTCCACTGTCATCATGGTGGGAAGCATGGCATATGCGGCAGACATGGTGCTGAAGAGGTGGTTGAAGTTCTACATCCGGATCTGAAGGCAGCAGGAAGAGAGTGTGAGACACTGGCATAGCTTGAGCATCTGAAACCTCGAAGCCCGCCCCCAGTGATACACTTCCTCCAACAAAGCCACACCTTCTAATAGTGCCACTCCTTATAAGTCTATGGGGGCCGTTTTCTTTCAAACCACCATAGCCACCGACTCAGAAGGCACAGTGGTCTGGGAGTCCACTGTTGGGATAGCTGTCTTGGGTCTCTATACTCCAGTGGTTCTCAACTAGGGGTCACACAGATATTTACATTATGTTTCACAATAGTAGCAAAATTACAGTTATAAAATAACAACAAAAATAATTTTATAGTGGAGCGTTGGTGGTGCACACCTTTAATCCCAGTACTCAGGAGGCAGAGGCAGGCAGATCTCTGTGAGTTCAAGGCCAGCCTGGTCTCCAGAGCGAGTGCCAGGATAGGCTCCAAAGCTACACAGAGAAACCCTGTCTCAAAAAACAAAAATAAACAAACAAACAAACAAAAAGTATGGCTTAGGATCACTACAAATGAGGAATCGTATTAAAAGCTCACAGCTTTAGGAAGGTTGAGAACCACTGCTGTGGTCCCTGGCAGGCATCTGTATTCTAATATGGTAAGAAAACAACATTTGTGACAGTAGTGAAACAGCCCACCCGGAGCTCCTTTGCTAAACACATTAAGTCCTCTCTTGGGCCCATGGATAATTCCAAGCAGGATGGAACCCTGGCACCTGTGACAGCGAAGTGTGTGACCACACCTTGACCAAGACTGATCATCCTTCCCTCTTGCCCCAGTTTCCATCCATTTAAGCCTAAAGCACCTAGTATTACCTCATGGAGTCTCTGGATTCCTTTATGTGTCCCTCTTTTTAGACCTCCTTTCTCCACTTTTTACTCTTCATTGCCAGAACCAGGACTTTCATCCTAAAACTCTTGCTATAGTAGCAGCTACTGTAATTGCTGGTCACTTTACATGATGCTCTGGGCTGGGCACTCTATGTGATGCTCTGGGCTGGGCACTCTATGTGATGCTCCAGGCTGGGTACTTTATGTGATGCTCCAGGCTGGGTACTTTATGTGATGCTCCAGGCTGGGTACTTTATGTGATGCTCCAGGCTGGGTACTTTATGTGATACTCCAGGCTGGGTACTTTATGTGATGCTCCAGGCTGGGTACTCTATGTGATGCTCCAGGCTGGGTACTCTATGTGATGCTCCAGGCTGGGTACTTTATATGATGCTCCAGGCTGGGTACTTTATGTGATGCTCCGGGCTGGGTACTTTATGTGATGCTCCAGGCTGGGTACTTTATATGATGCTCCAGGCTGGGTACTTTATGTGATGCTCCAGGCTGGGTACTCTATGTGATGCTCCAGGCTGGGTACTTTATGTGATGCTCCAGGCTGGATACTTTATGTGATGCTCCAGGCTGGGTGCTTTATGTGATGCTCCAGATAAGCAGTCTTCCTCACAACAGCCCCAGCACACAAACACTGAGACACACTCAGGAGCTGCTTTTGTTAGGAAGCTTCAACTCCTCACTTGGGCCTGCAAGGGACCTAAAGCAGGGAAAAGGCTGCCATCTTTATCTTTTTTATTTTTTAAGCCTTTCTCCTTTATTATGGGTGGTGTGTGTGTCTGTGTGTATGTTTGCATGTGTGAATTCGGGTCAGAAGTCTTGGGACTTACTCACTGAGACATCTTGCTGCCCCATACGTTTATTGTTTTTATTTTTATTAATTTATTTTTATTTCATGTGCACTGGTGTTTTGCCTGCATGTATGTCTGTGTGAGGGTGTCAGATCTTCTGGAGTTTGAGTTACAGACAATTGTGAGCTGCCATGTGGGTGCTGGGAATTGAACCTGGGTCCTTCGGAAGAGCCACAAGTGTTCTTAACCACTGAGCCATCTCTTCAGCCTCTGAGCTTATTGTTTTTAACATCCTTGTTGGAGATGTCTTTAGGAAGACAAACACTGTCTCTGGAGTCAATTCTGATCTTCTGTTTGTTTTTGTTTTTTGAGACAGAATTTCCTTGGGTAGCCTTAGCTGTCCTAGAACTAGCTTTGTAGACCAGGCTGGCCTTGAACTCACAGAGATCTGATTCTGTCTCCTGAGTGCTGGAATTAAAGGTGCGCACCATCACCAGGTTGGCAATTCTGATCTTATCCATTGTGTGGAAGTTTCTGAGTGGAGTAAAGGGTTCCTATACTTTTCTGTGTCTCTTTAGTTTCCCATGTATTTCTTGCCTTCCTCAACTAAAAATGGTATTTGAGATCTTTTGTTTAAAAAGATAAAGAGTGGGGCTGGAGAGATGGCTCAGCCCTGTGGACATGCACACACACACACACACACACACACACACACACACTAAAAATTAAAATAAAAAGCAAAGAAATGGTTAAAATGCAGGACAATTTTTACCTAAAATTGCCCTGCAACATTGCCACAGGGTGAGTTCCCCAGAATCAGGGCCTGAGACAAGGAGACATTTATGAGCCTGGTCTTCAGAAAGGCTTTCAATGTCTAAAGTGTGTGTGTGTGGGGGGGGGGGGGGGTTGTGGCCGGCCTAATAGCAGAGTGGACATGCTGGTTTCTCTGAAGCCTCAGTAATAACACAGACTTGTCTTCCCTCCATCCTGCTGCCCGCCGGCCTGGTGCTTTGTTTGTTTGTTTGTTTGTTTGTTTATTCCAATATCAAGCTGTAAGCTGGACAAGGGTGGATACAACTGACCAGGAGAAAGAAGCAGCTTCCAGCAGCTGAGGTCCTCTCTCAGGAGAGGAATGTCCCTGAGCAGAGATAGGGGTATTGGCCCTGGCTGGGGATTCGGGCAAATCATCAAACAGCATACATTCAAACACTCTGAAAAAGTTATAATCAACTTTTGTTATGGTTTGGATACAAAATGTGCCCCACAGGTGCCTGTGTTTTTCCCCAGCTGGTGGCTCTGATTTGGGAAGTTCTGTACAAGCGGGGCCTCTCTGGAGGAAGTACATCAGTAAGTAGGGGAGAGCTTGAGGTTTGTAGCTTAACCTCACTTCCTGCCCTTTGTCCCACCCCTGCCTCCTGTACCCCTGAGGTGTGAGGAGAAGAATCCTGTTACAGGTTCCTGTTACCATGTTTGACTGTGTCTCCTCAGCCATGCGTGAATCAAAGCCAGTCCTGCTGCTCTCAGATAGCTCTTGCAGGTATTTGGTGACAATAACCAATACAAATGTTTTTGTCTCTGTTCACCGCATCATTTCCTGAGCCCCCAGAAGAAGCAATGACTGGTCATGGTACCCCCACCTCCTAGCCATGCCTGGTAAAGCAAGTCCTCCATCAGTTGCAATAGGATGGAATACAATTGAGGAAAATTGCTACAGCTTCTAAAGCAATAAAACTGTAGCTATCAAAAAAGAAATTGCCAGCTGTATGAGGTGTCACCAGGTAAATGGACCACAGAGGTGGAAGTTAGGACTCAGTGAAAGCAGTGAGCACAACCTTCCCAGCACTGCAGGGAGGTGATGGTTTGAATGAAAATGGCCCCCATAGGCCCATAGGGAGTGGCACTATTAGAGAGTAGGTGTGGCCTTGTTGGAGTAGGTGTGGCCTTGTTGGAGGAAGTGTGCTATATTTTCATCCTGCTGCCTGTGGATCAAGATGTAGAACTCTCAGCCCCTTCTCCAGCATCATGTCTGCCTGCACGCCACCATGCTTCCTGCCAAGATGATAATGGACTAAAGCTCTGAACTGTAAGCCAGACCCAATTAAATGTTTTCCTTTATAAGAGTTGCCATGGTAGGCTGGGTGGTGGTGGCCCACTCCTTTAATCCCAGCACTTGGGAGGCAGAGATAGGTGGATCTCTGTGAGTTTGAAACCAGCTTGGTCTACAGAGCTAGTTCCAGGACAGCTAGAGCTGTTAAGCAGAGAAACCCTGTCTCAGAAAAAAAAGAAAAAAAAAATTGCCGTGGTCATGGTGTTTCTTCACAGCAATAGAAACCCTAAGACAAAAGGTTACCCAAAAGGCAGATCTATCACTCTGAGTAGCTCGTCCCCACTTGGGAGTGCATAATATATTTAAAAGGAACCTTCTGATGGCTTCTTATGTGCAGCAGTCATGTGCTGTCACTTAGGAGTAAACGGAAACCTAGCCTGGGGAAGGTCCAGGTTTCTTCTTTCTGCTCTCTGGTTTGGGAAAGCCTACAGATGAGTGATAGATGATTAAAGACATGTTCCCAACCCTGTTCCAAATGGCCTGCTTTCTCAAGTAATGTCCTTTTCAAGGAAGTTGCTGGCACATGCAGAATGCTGCCCATGCCCTTTCACCAAGCCGCAGTATCAGGCTTATGAGGGAAACACAATCGAGGCAATCTCTGGAATCTGCATGGCTGCCACCACTCAGTAAAAGGGAAATCCACCCCCCACACACACACACACCGTGAGTTCGCCCACTGAGATGTATTTATCACACTTGTCAAAATCAAGAAAGAGATCATGTCTGACTTCTGAATTTGGTAGTGAGGACAGACATAGACACAGTGAGGACTGCAAACAATCAGAGTTATCAAATGTGATGAGTGACAGCAAAGGATTTCTGTGGGTTTCCGTGGGTCACCGTGAAGAAATCCTCGAAAAGAATGCTATTAATAGAACTCTTGTGAAAATGACTTTGGGGCTAAAAAATGCACACAAGCACATCGGGTCTCTGATGGGTTCTACTAGAACAAACAGTGCTGAGGCCACAGTGCCAAGTAAGTCAACTCTGACTATTCTGGCATGTTCTGGTTGGACAGGGGTGAGGGATTTATCCAGGTGCAGTTTGTCTTGGCTACAGAATGCTAATATGTTGTGAGGAGCTGGCAGAGAAGAGGGAAATCTGATTTGCTATCTATACAGAGATAGAAAACTTGGGTTCTATAAATAGACTCTAAACTGCAGATGCATCTTGTTTATCCAGATTTATTTATTTATTCATTTGGTTAGTTAGTTAGGTGCTTGCGAAGAAACCCAAAACCTATGGTTTTGTGAATGAAAAATATGGGATAAGTACTCTGTCAATGAACGATTTCCAACCTTCCTTTTTTTTCCCCCAACCTTCCTTTTTTTAAAAAAAAAAAGATTTATTTATTTATTTATTATGTATACAGTGTTCTGCTTGCATGTATGCCTGCAGGCCAGAAGAGGGCACCAGATCTCATTATAGATGGTTGTGAGCCACCATGTGGTTGCTGGAAATTGAATTCAGGACCTCTGGAAGAGCAGCCAGTGCTCTTAACCTTGGAGACATCTCTTCAACCCTCCAACCCTCCTTTTACACTTTTTACCATTCTTTCTTTCTTTCTTTCTTTCTTTCTTTCTTTCTTTCTTCCTTCCTTCCTTTTTTTCTTCCTTCCCTTCCCCCTCTCCTTATGTCTCTTGTAACCCAGGCTGCCCCCATACTTGCTATTAGCTGAGAGTGACCTCAAACTTCTGATCCTCCTGCTTCTACCTCCCAGGTACAGAGATCACTAGTCTACAACCACATGTTTTTGTTTTAAGAATTATTTTAGGGGGCTGGAGAGATGGCTCAGCGGTTAAGAGCACTGACTGTTCTTCCAGAGGTCCTGAGTTCAATTCCCGGCAACCATATGGTGACTCAAAACCACCTTGAATGAGATCTGGTGCCCTCTGCTGGCATGCACACAGAAGACTGTATATATAATAAATAAATAAAATCTTAAAAAAAAAAAAAGAATTATTTTAGGTTTGTTGGTGTGTAGTAGGGGCATACATGTCGTGATCATGTATAGAAGTCAGAAGACAACTTGTGGGAGTTGGTCCTCTCCTTCCATAGTGTGGGTATTGGGAATTGAACTCAGGTGCTCAGGCTTGGCGGCAAGCACTTTCACCCACTGAGCTATCATTCTTGACCCTAACACCCCATTTTAGAAGGTGCTGGGGATCAAACAAAGAGCTTTGTGTATACTAGATGAGCGCTCTTCTGACTGGGTGATAAATACCCCAACCTTCTTTTTCTTAAAAAAATTATTTTTTATTTTATATGCATGAGTGTCTTGCCTAGGTGTATGTATGTGCACTACGTGCCTGCCTGCTGCCCACAGAGTTCAGAGGAGAGCACCAGATCCCTGGGAACCATAGGGGTTGAGAGTCATCACATGGGTGCTGGGAAACAAACCCAGGTCCTCTGTATGGCCAATGAGTGCTCTCAACTTATGAGCCATCTCTCCAGCACCTTCTTTTTATTTTTTATTTTGAGGCAGGATTTCACTAAATTGTCCAGGATGGCCCTGAACTTGAATTCTTCTGTCTCAAACCTCATAAGATTATGGGAGCTATGATCACAGACTGGCACCACCGGGCTCAGAGTTTCTTTTTGAATTTTTAATTAATTATCAGTTCAAAAAAATCAAATTTGAAAACTTGCATCTTATATAAATACTAGAAACTTCTTTTTTTGTTTTTCAAGACAGGGTTTTTCTGCATAGCCTTGGCTGTCCTGGAACTTGCTCTTTAGACCAGGCTAATCTTGAACTCACAGAGATCTGCCTGCCTCTGCCTCTGCCTCTGCCTCTGCCTCTGTCTCTGCCTCTGCCTCTGCCTCTGCCTCTGCCTCTGCCTCTGCCTCTGGGATCAAAGGCATGTGCCACAATACCTGGCCAGAAATTTCTTTTTCTCTTGAAAACCCTATACTCATTCCTACATACTGTTGAAGCTGGCCTTGCTTCTTCCTCTAGAGTCACTCACATGGTACACACTGGGCTTGCTCATTCATTCACACAATTTGCCTAGCTCCTGTGGGTGTTTGGGTCTGTATTGAAGCCCTCAATACTACGTGATAACGCTATGAGCAATTGTTTAGTTTAGTTTTTTTAAATATTACTGTAAAATATACATAATATACAATTTTCTGTTATATTCATTTAAGAGTTTATTTCTGCAAGCTGAGCACACCACAGGGCTGTGCAGTCATCACCTCCATCCGTCTTTCAGTTTTCATCCTTTCAAACTGAAACTCTGTTCCTGCCCTACCACAATTCCCTAATCCACACGGCCCCCCTCCCAACACCTCTGTGACCAGCACATTTTACTCATCTTAACAGCCCCTGAGTTTATGTGAGCTCAGTGTCAACTCGGAGAACCTAGTGCTCGACACATGAAGAAACCCTTCATTCTCACAAGGAGTGGGTGCAGAGAGGATTGGAATCTGGGTCTATAGATTCCCGTCCAGAGCACACTGCCCCACCCTGCCCTCCTCCACTCCGCAGGAAGGTCGTCTCCCTCCAGCATTGTGAGTAGGAGCAGTGTGCTCTTCCCAGCAGCAATACCGTCCTCACTCAGTCCTCATTCACAAACCGAGTGCCGAGCACCGAGTGCCCTTCTCTCCCTCTGTGCTCATTTGAGGGGCTGCCCAACGTCCCTCTTGGGAAAGGGAAAGGAGCTATCCTGTAGTCAGAACAGTAACGGATATGAACAAGCCATTTCTAAGGCTCATTCTTGCTGTCCCCTCCCCACAACGCTAGGTAACCCTGAACTCCAAAGAGAATTTTAAGAACCGCTCTCTAGGAACTGAAGCTGTCATGCTAACCCTTGTTGCCAGGCAATGGAGAGCAATGTCCTCATCCATACCTATGTCTAAAATTCTTCCCCGTGGCTCTCCAGACATTGATACATTAGCTTGCGCTGCATTTAGGTGACCTCGTGCGCAGAAACAATTTTGGGAGCTGTCTTTTTGTCATTCTCCGTAGAGGAGCAGCCCTGCCCCAGCCTCTTCTCGTCCTGCTTACACTCGTCTCTTTACTCAAAAGACCAAGAAGGAAGTAGTTGTGTGCCCAGAAGTGGGGAGGGGACACCTTAGATGACTTTCACAGGTGCTTTTCTTGTTCAGTGTTGCCTCACACAAACTGGTGGTTTTTCTATCATCTGAGTATCTGTGGAGACCTCTCCTCCCAATCTGTCAGTTAGGGACTCTCTTGGTGGGTGTGTGTGTGTGTAGGTACATGAAGATGCCTTGGATATATTTCTGTGTCACTTCTCAATATTGTGTTTTTGATTAGGGTCTCTCACTGAGCCTGTATCTGTTTAGCCTAGATTGGCTGACCATTGAGCCCCTGTAATCCTCCCATCTCCTCAGGCCCTCAGTCCTGAAGTTACAGGTGTGCCCCACCATACCCAGCTTTTTATGTGGGTGCTGGGAGTTGGAATACAGGTCCTCAGTGCTGGCACAGGAAGTACTTTACACCCCCACACCAAGCCATTTCCCTACCCACCCAAGCCATTTCCCTACCCCTACACCCAAAGCTACCTCCCTAACCCCCAAGCCATCTCCCCACTCTGGCACTTTCTTATTTTAGTCTTGGGGTAAGTTCTGGCTTCAGAAAAGAATAAGGTTTAATTTTACTTCAGTTCCTCGAATCAACAAGACTTTCCTTTTTTAGTTGTATTTTCTTTTCTTATAGTCTCAGGGATGGAAAGCAAGGGCCTTACACATGCTAAGCAACACTGAACCATATCCTAGCAGCTCAACAAGAACTCCCCTTAGAGGGCTGTGGGGGTGGTAGGGAAGGAAGAAGAGGAAGATTAAAATAAAGATAGCACAGCAAACACAAATAACCTTTCTGGGGTGTTGAAACTCACCAGCAGCCTCTATAGATCCGGACAATGTGGTCTGACACTTCTCTATTTATGACTAGCAATGAAAATAACTTGATTCTTAACCAATTATTTTAAAAGGTAGCACAGCATCTCTGTGAATGTCAAAAAAAAAAGAAAGAAACAAACAAAAATAGAGCCTTTAAGAATTTCTTCCATCTGCCAGCCTGCACACTGGCTGAACAGAGATGTAAACAGCACAGGCGTGTAGCACAGGCCTCACTGCCCTACATGGAGAACACAGGCCAGGGTTCTTCGTGACATGCAATGGACTGGATTCTGCTGCTTCAGCCAGCACCTGTTCATCATTAAGGAAATCACTCTAACTGGGTGACAGGTCTGGCCCTGAGATAGGCATAGGCAGTAGCAGTGACCTTTACAGACGTGAGCACAACCAAGACCCTGGGGATGACAGCCTGTTCCGAGCTGAGGCTGCAGGGCGGAGGCCACCAGGATGTCTTGCAAGTCCTTTGTTCGAAGGAACAACTAAGCAGTGAGATCTGGGCCATAGCCTTGTGGTTTCAAATGTCTGTTCGGGCTGGAAAGTGCTCAAAAGGGGACAGGCTCTTTCTGGAGTGAGTACGGAGCTCAGCCTGACAAGAGAGACTGATGAGACACAGTTCTCCACCCAGGAACTCCAAAGTTCCAAGGTCTGCAAGGAGACAGTGGGGCAGTCAGAACTGGAAAAATACCCCTTCCACCCATGCCAAGGAGTCTGCCTGAACAAGAAAAGAACAAACCCCTGTACAGACTTCCTCCTATAACTGAGAACAGCCAGGGAGAAGCCCCGCCGTGGTATTTGATTTGGCCCAAACTCAAAATCTCAGTACCATGGCTTCTTTGGGATCATAGCTGAAGGTGAAGTGGGGTTGGTTGGTGGTTTTCTGGAAGCATGAGGCACTGATGTCCTGTTTGTTACCCACCTGAACTCCAGTTGTGCAGCAGGGAAGGGGACATAGTTAAAAACACATTCTGTCAGGCTGGAGAGATGGCTCAGTGGTTAAGAGCACTGACTGTTCTTCCTAGAGGTCCTGAATTCAATTCCCAGCAACCACATGGTGTCTCACAGCCACCTTGAATGAGATCTGGTGCCCTCTGTTGGCATGCAGGCAGAAGACTGTATACATAATAAATAAATAAAATCTTAAAAAAAAAAAAAAAACCCACACACATTCTGTCTAGGTTGGAAGCAGGGGAAGCTTGGCTCTGTGTTGTTTGATGAGATGGGGCAGGTGCCTCTTTCTAATGGGGCTCCACCAGGAGTCTGAGACACTGCCTGTCCTCCAAAGGGGTGGGTATGACAGTGCAGAATCATTCTGAAAGTAGTCCCCCAGAAGATCCCCCAAGACAGGAGAGTGAGACTGGTGGCTGCTATGCATCTGGGAAGACACCCTTTTGGCTGGGGTTAGACTTTTCTGTCTGCCCAGGACTTAATTTAGCATCTAGTGTGTGGTTCTTCCTCATGCTCTATATTTGAATTTTCTCTTCCTTTCAAAATGTCAAAGAGATGAACAACATCCTGAGTATAGCTGATACGGTTACAGTGTGGGGAGTTTCTAGACAGGAGAGCAGCGGAGAAGGTGGCTTCCCTTGCATCAGCCAGGTGGCAGCCAGGACGAAGAACATGGATTCTAGGGTATCAGTCAGCACTGTGCCTGCATATTTCTCCAATCCCTAGGGAAAACAAAGCCTGAAAAGGAGGGTTGTAAAAGACATGGGCACTTAGTAAGCATCCAAGACAGTGTCGGGGACATTATTCTTAGAGTAACCTGGGCTGAGGAGTTATAGGTGTCTCCTCCCCACCTCCCTAGTCATCCAGTTCAATTACAGCAATGCTGTTTCCTTTTGGCTCCAGGGTCCCCTGGAGCTGCCTTCTATCTGCTCACCAGCAGTTGTCACAGCCACGGGGCAGAATCCCTTGAGGCCATCTCCGCCTGTGGTAGAGATGCTGCCTCACCTACATGCTGGATGAGCAGCTCCTGGATCTTCTTCTGAGTGTAAATGGACCATATTTTCTCTATCTATTCTTCAGTCAAGGGTCATCCAGGTTGCTTCCCAGTTCTGGTTATTACAAATAATGCTGCTATGAACATAGTTGAACTGATGGGGGGGAAGTACTTCTGTGTATGTTTATCTTATTGATTGTTGAATAAAATACCATTAGGCCAATGAAACAGCAAGTTAGACAGCACTAGGAGTCAAAAAGGATTCTGGGAAATGTAGTAGAGAAGTGGTGATCCAGGCCAGAAGTGACATAACAAGGAGACTCATATTTAGCAAGGAGAAACAGGAAGTGTCCCTTTTCCCCTTCGCCTCCTCCAGCGGCAGGATGTGAGCCACCGGCAAGGAGGGATGCCAATAAGGCGTCTGATAAGTCTTATAAAATATATAGATGTATGGTAATTGAGACTGAGCTAACAGATGAGAAATCCTAGTCATTGGCCAAGCAGCTTTGTACCTAATATGCATCTGTATTATTTTGTCCATCCACACGGCGGGTAGAAGATGGGCGACTGGCAGAGACCACCCATGTGGTGGTAGGGCTCGGGCGGATTTGGCGGAAAGATTTATCGTAACAAGGTGTCTCAGGGGTGGCAATGGAAATTGTCATGGAGACAACCAGAGAGACTGGCTTTGAGTTCACAGCAGGAGTTCCTGCCACTGCTCCTGGGTTCTGAGAATACAGCTGTGTGCTACTGCACCTGGTACTGCTGATTCCAGACTGTTCTTTGGTTATGCTCTGGCACGTTCCAGTTTACCCTGATGTACACCATGATGACCTTCCAGACTCCATTATCTGATTCTTTCCTCCCTTAGTAACCACGTCTCCTTGTCTCCTTCCCCTCCAATCCCTCAGTCACCAGTGTCACTGTTGAAATGTTGCACTCTGCTGGGCTGACTTTTCTGTTAGCCTCCCCCACTTCCACCCCTTCCTCTGGACTCACTTTCTCATCCTTCCTCCCTAGCCAACGGCATCATTTTCTTCAATAAGTTCCCACAAGCTGTGTCTGTGTTGACTACCCCAGGCAGTGTGTACCACCACCAAAGGACATTACTCAACACCTGTAACTGTCTCTTGACTTCTCCATCCCAGCGCCACACTGTGCTCCTTGAGAGCAGGAAATGTGTCTCCTGTTGATTTTATTTGTCACCTTATCACAAGCACACAGGATTGTAAATCAGTTATTGAATCTGTATCTCTTGGGTGTCTTCCACAGACAGGCTTGCCCCCCCCCAAGCTAGTCTTGGCATACTCAGGCTTCTGAGAGACTTATCCCTCACCTCCCTTTACCCTGAGTCCTGTCAGTGTCTATTAGAGATGGGAAAACCCAAGGTGTCTTTACTGTCACAAACCATGCCTCTTCTGACAGCTGATAAATGAGTTTCCTCCCCACGTGCCAAGCAGTTCTGATGCCACACTCCCCAACAGACAGATTGTCCTGATTCAGCTCTGACACTATCTCCCTGGGGAGAAGAAAAGATTCCACAGGTGTCAGCTCAGTCCCAGCCCAACCTCTGTGTTCCTGCCCAACCGGGCTCAGTAGCAAGGACTCATAGGCTGCTTTGGCTCACTCCTCACTTGGACCTGCAGGTGGCCTACAGGAAACTAACAGCAGGTTAAGAACTTGGCATCTCTGCTTCCATGTTGCACCTTTCTTCTTTGCTCTGGGTATTTATGCTCACCTTAGATTCCAGGAACAACAGATCTGACTGGGAACATCTTGTGACTGGAATGGACTGAAGTGGAAGCTACTACCCCCAGGCAGCCATGGCTTTCTGCTTTCAACAAGGCCCACCTGAGCAATTCTGAGATAATAATCAACAAGACCACACTCTGACTGAGGCTAATGAGCCATTTATGCCTTCCTTCCCTGTTCTGTCTGTGCTTCTGTGCAGATTCAAGTCCCTACCTGTTCTTCACCATCACTGCCCATCTGTTTTGCTGTTTATTTGGTGTTGTTATTTTTTTTTAAGATAGGGTTTCACTTGGTGGCCATGGCTGGCTTAGAATTTGCTATGTGCACCAATTATTTGGCTTTTAGGCAAGTGGCTGAACCTGATGTTTTTGGTACCCTCAGGCCAGCTGGACAGCAAGCACGTTGAGGTGAGCAGGAGGTCTGAGCTACTGCTGGCCAGTGAAGAAGCCCTAGAGTGACAAATCATGAAACTACATCGTGTGCACTTTCTTTCAGCTGATTCCAGGATTCTGACGTGTAAGAACCAACTAGTGTGTGCACAAATGAGAATGCCCAAGTTCTCGTCCTCATGTGTGCATGAGCATACACACACACACACATACACACACACACACACACACACACACACACACACACAG
>NC_048598.1:56903635-56906401 GCF_003668045.3 Cricetulus griseus
ACACTCACACATATACACACATGCATATATACACACACCCATAATGAGCACCTTTTGCCATATGCAGCAGCTTCTGAGGGGTGTTTCCTTCATTCTGTTTATTCCTTGTCCAGTGCTCTCCCCACCCCCCATCTGTACTTTAGAGGGTGTTAAAGCCAGAAGCCTTTTTCTCTCATCTTCCTGGATGCTCTGGATTAAATAACACAGACCTGATAACGAGCTACAGGTAATCCTTTATGCCCCCGCCTTAAGTGCTGGTCTATTAGCCTGAGCAGAATCCTGGGACCTGCCAACCCGTTTAAATGTGCCTGAGTGGGGAAGTGTGGATTGAGGAAAGAAATAGACAAGAGACAGAAGATAGAGTTGGGAGGGTATCTGGTGAATACTGTGATCAGCCCCAAGTTCATTGCTCCAATTTTTATATACCCCAATCAAAAGGGGGAAGGCAAAAGACTTCCTTACCTTGATACAAGGAACAAACAAATGTAATTACTCCTTAATACCCAAAACATCAAGTAACCACACCATAAACCAAATATCCTGTTGTTTGGGTAAGATATCCGTTATATATTCCTTAGGCCAAATATCCTGTTGTTTAAGCAAGACATACAGCAGCCACACCTGAGGTCAAACATCCTGTGGTTTAACCTTAAAGGAGCAATAATAGGTTCAAACTCTCTGACATTAAGTCAAGAAGGAACAGGGCCACTTCTGTGGGCCTCCACAGTAGAACTTGTTCCAATACTAGTAAGGTATCCGGCCAATGTCTGTGAGTCAGCCTTCCTCCTCCTCCTCCTCTTTTTTTCCAAGACAGGGTTTCTTTGTGTAGAAAGAAAGCTCACTCTGTCCTGGAGCTCACTCTGTAGAACAGGCTGGCTTCGAACTCAGAGATCCTCCTGCCTCTGCTGGGATTAAAGGCATATGCCACCACTCCTGGCTTACACTTCTTTTGTAAATTATTTTATTGTGTATGTGCCGGTGTTTTGCCTGCTTGTTTATCTGTGCATCATATGCATGTGGTGCCCATGGAGACCAGAGACAGGTGTCATATCTGAAACTGGAGTTGCAGACAGTTGTGAACCACCATGTGGGTGCTAGAAGTCAAACCTAGGTCCTCTGGAAGAGCAGCCCGTGTTCTTAATCACTGAATAAACTCCTCAGACCCTCTTATATTTCTTTTTTTTAAGATTTATTTATTTATTATGTATACAACATTCTGCCTCCATATATGCTTGCACGCCAGAAGAGGGCACCAGATCTCATTACAGATGGTTGTGAGCCACCATGTGGTTGCTGGGAATTGAACTCAGGACCTCTGGAAGAACAGTCAGTGCTCTTAACCTCTGAGCCATCTCTCCAGCCCGCCTCTTATATTTCTTATTTCATGGTCACCTGAAATAAGAAATGGTCACAGAATAGCTGCTAAGTGCATCTTCTAATATTTCTATATCCAATAATGTAGTTATTTTAATCTTTTGAGATGCACACACACACACACACATATACATGTATATATATGGATGTTTTGTCTGTGTGAATGTCTGTGTACCATGTGTGTGCAGTACCTGCAGGGACCATTAGAGGGCATTGAACCTAGGTCCTCTGGAAGAGTGATAAGTTCTCTTAACCACTGAACCATCTCTCCAGCCCCTCAAAGTTTCTTAATCACATTGAGATGTGTCCCTGGGCACTGGGTGGGTATAAAGGGTTGTTGGAACATTGTTAATCACTGTTATCATTAGTGACATGTTCTAAGACTTTATTTTGTGGTCATTCTTATGTTCATTTCCTTGTAAGTAAGCAAGGTTGTTGGGGATAGGGCTATTTGACTTACTAGTTAGCAGCTGAACTCTCCCTTACTTGTCTTGAGCAAAAGGACTGTCTGTCTGTCTAACACTACCCGACTACCCTTAAGCCAGCACCAGCCATCACTCCATAGATGCCTTAGGACAACTAAGCAAAAGACTGCAGCTGAGAGGAGGAGCCTCAGTTTGTGTCAGACTTGTGCCACTGGGGGCACACTTATCCAGTGGAAGACTTCTATGACTGATGGGAAGCTCACGATTGCTCCCAAACACAAGCTTTAAAGACTGATTAGCGCTACACACCAAGTTGTGACTGGTCTAAACAATCCATCCCTGAATATGTAAGCAGACTCCTTAAGTTCTCCTATTGTACTGACTGGGAGACATTCCCGTATTACCTACCCTGATATAGCAGTTTCCTGGAAATAAAACATCATCCTGGAGGAGGCTGCTTAAGACTCAGAAAGTCTTAAGTTGAAAGATCCCTTCAGGAAGGAGCAGGGAGGCTCATATGAGACACAGGAAGAAGTATACAAACGTCACTGTCTGGGAAAACTAAAACACACAAGATTCAAGATATAGAAGCAGCAAACCCAGCTGGGAGGTGGTGGCCCATGCTTTTAATCTCAACACTTGTGAGTTCGAGAGGCCAGACTGGTTTATAGAGTGAGTTACAGGATACACAGAGAAACCCTGTTTTGGAAAACCAAGAAAGAAAGAAAGAAAGAAAGAAAGAAAGAAAGAAAGAAAGAAAGAAAGAATGAAAGAGAGAAAGAAAGAAAGAAAGAAAGAAAGAAAGAAAGAAGGAAAGAAAGAAAGAGAAAGAAAGGAGAGAGAGTAGGAAGGAGATGATGAATAGAGAAAGAGATGGAAAAAGAAGAAGAAAAGAAGAAGAAGAAGAAGAAGAAGAAGAAGAAGAAGAAGAAGAAGAAGGGAAGGAAGGAAGGAAGGAAGGAAGGAA